>NC_065529.1:32347322-32473232 GCF_006386435.1 Epinephelus moara | reverse complement strand
TGACAACGCCTGAACGCAACACAAGCTCAGCATGAGTGCCGTGCTGCCAGCGTGTTTGTCTGTGCGTAACAGCAGTCTGTTGGTTATTTACACAGTGTCCATTTCAATAACTTTGTCAGCTGACAAACTGCACCGGGCTCGGGGTCAGGTTTGGTCAGGAAAATGCGGCCCAAGCCGCCCTAGCGTGCTCACCTGTGTGTGTGGCGGAACTCCGCCGTGCGCGATACAGAGAGTAGAGGAGAATTGTTAACGCGTGACCATGTAGAGACAGAAATGACACGATGGCATAACACCATAAATAGTATATTGTTATGTTATTATATGAAGCGTCCGTCGCGCAAAATAATATCAATGGGGGCTGTGGGCAGGACATTGTTACACAGCTGTGCCTGTGACTTCCGGCAGAGAGACCGCTGCATCAGAGCAGAAGAGCACGTTTTAAAATACATTTATTTTATCAATTAGTTATTAACTTTTAATATTTTTAGCAACTTGCCCGATCGGGCAAGTGAGTTGTTAGTTTACATGCCCAACCATGAGTTTTACTTGCCCCGGGCAATCGGGCAATCCTTATTGTTGAGCCCTGTATTGCTAGCAGATCTATTTTCTGGCCTAAAGTGCAGCAGTGACTGGTTATGAATGTGGTCTTTCGCAGGCAGCTGCTCTCTCCTTTTCCTCATCACCCCCTCGCTCTGAATGTAGGCATGGACTGTAACGCTATATGGCATATACTGCCCCCATCAGTTCCGGAAGAGTCATAGCACCAATTCTTACGCTGGTATTGGTTCTTCCTTTTTTTTTCCCAAAAAAAGGAGCATCTGCGGCTTTTTTTCATCATGGAATCGAAAGGTATCGCGAGTATCGGTTCACATGACATCAGTAGTGTGGGTTATCATTATGGGTTTGTCATAACAGACATCCATCTGCCCAATAATAGGGTACAGTTATATTACCCTATGTTGTACCTGACTGCTTCACTAGTCGATATAACTTGTTATTTTTCTGTCTAGCTGTTGGTTGAGGTTATGAAGTTATAACCTAATTATAATGCTTTGTCCTAGTTCATCTATCTTGTTGTTTTTTGGTGATAAATGTTAGCCACAATAGTGCTTTTTCATGATTGGCCACAGGTAGTGGTAGACTCTACGCCAACCCAGCCAAGATGAAGCGTACATCTCTGTGATGCGACTGACCAACGACACAGCTTAATGAAACTAACTAGTTGCAATGTATAGTCTTGTGTTGATGTTGCACCCAAACTTAGCCCTAAGAAAGAAGCCACTATAAGAGAGAACTTGCGTATAGCTAGTGCATCAGGCTGCTGTGCTCGTATTGTATTGTATTGTATTGTATTCTTTCTATTCTATTCTATTGAACTGGTCTTCTCCTGCATTGCTGCAGCTATTGTGGCAGCTCTCTTTAAGTAATGCTGAAGTCAGGGTTTTGTTTAATGAATTATCTCCTTTTTATCCAGTCTTTCCTGAATTTATTGTGATTTGAATTTTTTACTCATCACATTAGCTCGGATATGTGCACAGTGTCCTTAAATAGAGCAACTCTCCTCAACATTACAGAGCGTATACAGTATTGAACTGCATAAAACAACATCAACAGCAGGCAAGCTGCTTTCAGTTAACAACTCTAGTAGCTGGTTGAAGTGTGACTCTCTTTAAGTGATCCTCTGCAGTAAAAGTAGAGTCCAAGACATGGTGTCTCACATGAATCCTTGTCCAAATGGGTTGTTTGCAGTAGCCGAGGCTTGTTCAGCAAAGCCAGCCTGTTAGTTTGACATTAACCATGACAGAATCCGGTCTTTCTTCGAACAGCCACACAGTAGCCCCTTTTTTCTCTTTGATGCAAACTTTGTGCTGAACGCTTCATTTTGTGACTCAAAACTTGTCAGATAACCAAGGATGTACTCCTTCTCAAGTGGAACAATTGTGCAGCAGTAGTGCCACTGTACAGCATGCAAAAACTCAGGCCTCTACAATACTGTAGTTATGTCAGCACATGCTGTGTATTGTATCAGCTGTCCCAGCCTCGCCTGGATGTGCACAGCTCAGCTCTCTTTAAACTGTATTCATCCTAGTGGGAATAACCAAAAGTGTGGGGAGTGCTGCTAGGGATGCTGGTGCTGTCCAACATCTGATATTTACATAATACACCTGTGACACAACAGGGGAGGGAGAGTGTGAGAGAGACAAAAAATAAACACTGATAAAACAGAGGGAGGGGGAAAAAAACAGAAGACAAATAAGAGAGAGAGAGCGGGGTAGCAGTCACAGCAAGGCTGTCGCCCCCCCCCCCCCTCCTCCTCCTCCTCCTCCCCTTCTCTCCCCTGCAAGCTGTGACAGGATGAGATGTGGGATAGTGACGTGACGGCAACATGACACAAAGCTGTTATCCTCTCCTGTCGAGGCTGGCTTGCTGGATAGCCAGATGACTGGCTGGGGCAGAACAGGTGTGCTTTTGTGTCTATGTGTGTGTGGATGAGCCAGACACACATGCACAGGCACACAAAAGCATTATGTCCTGCAGCCATCGTGTCCACTGGTGTTGTATGGGTATCCCGAGCTGCAGAAGACAAGAATGAGCCTGACAATGATCCATGTCCTTGAAAGTTACCCTCCCCTCCTCCTCTTTACTTTTTTCTATCTTTATCGCTCATGCACTGCTCCTTCTTTACCTTAACATCTTTCACTCTTCTTTCTTCCTTTACTGCCTCTCCAGTTTTCTTCCTTCACTCTTTTTTGACCTTCCTTTCAATCCCTCCTTCTCTCCGGTGCATCCTCTTCTCCATCATCTGTCTATTCTTTCTATCTCCCTCTGTCCCTCACCCTCTTTTTTTCTCTTTCTCTCTTTCTTCTCAGGTCATTTCTGAAATTAGGTTGCGTGCATGTCTACAGTGGACCTCCTGCTCTGCTCTGAGGGCAAAATGTCACAGTGTGGGAGTAAGAGAGAGCCACAGAGAAGGAGAGATGTAGAGAATATCGCCTGTATCTGTTCCCCTCTCTTTTTTCTTCCTCCATGCTGCCAACCTTTCATTTCTCTCTGTCCTCATCAACCTATCCATTTATTTTTCCATCTTTCTATCTTGATCCCTCTATCCAGTCAGGAAAAAGCTTTGTCAAGTGAAGAGCAGCCTCTCTGCTATGCAGCACTGTTCACACACACACACACACAGACACACACACACACACACACACACACACACACGCGTGCGCGCTCCCACCCCTGCCGCCTGCCGACATGGTACAGGCTGTGCATTGAGACAGCCCCAGCTGAGGCAGTAGCAGTGAGTGTGCAGCTTAGCGAGTCTCCACACACACACGCACACCTACACTCACTCACACACACATACACACACACATACTGCACACCGCTGTGGTGGTTAGTCTGCTGCTGCATGTGCTGTTGCAATATCATTTTTAGGTGGGAGGATTTTCACGTCACGGTGATGGTGGTGATAACCTTGCTGCCATGTAAGTATACATTGCCCTTGTGTTAAATGGAAATGAATGAACAGCTTATCATGTGTTCACCGGTTTCGTTAGGTGCTTTTGATTCTGTTTGCATGAATCATCAGCATGTCGGTAGAATGTGATGTGTTAATATTAATCTGTACACGTTGTTCCGTGTGCGTCTGTGGTTTGTGGGTGTGTAGAACATGGATAATATTGTAGGCAAGGTAGTTAAGAAGCAGGTGATCTGTTAGAGAGGGAAAGGAGGGATGAGGATGATCCTGCAGATTAGATGCATGTTTGGAGGTCTGTTTAAACTGTGTGTATCTATCTGTATATATCTATACATAAATCTGCATATATCTGCTGACACATTTACAGTTCATCATGTATGTTGTGTAGGTCTGTTCTTTACGTCAAACTCAGATTCTTTGGAGAAATTAAATCCCCTTGTCTTGTAATTTCTCTAGATGAAGATGTTTTATTGCACACCTCCTCATTTAGTCAGGCCATCTGTTGGCTGCATGCAGTCTGCAGTCTCTTTTCTCTGTCACACTTACTGACTGGTTCTGTCATAGCAGCAGGCTTCGCTGCCGTAACTGATCATGTGTGTTTGCCTGCTAGCTGTCTTCACTGCATTAACTAACTGACTATTTGGCAAGGTGGCTGAATTAATAGGGAATATTATCACCTCTCCTCCTTGATCTGTTGGATGTCTGTTTTTCTGGATGGCTGGCTCTGTGGTTGATTACAGTCAGTGGCCAGTGATTTGGTAATTTCACTGGCTGGTTAGTTGAATGTTGTCTTGCTTGTCAACTGACTGATCATCACACTAGCTGAAAGACAGGGTCACTGGCTTGTTGTCTGGTTGGCTGACTTGTCAGTCAGTTTAGTAGACAGCCAGTTAGTCAGTGTGTGCACCAGAAAAAGAAAACCATTCAGAGACACGTCAGTGAAGCTAGGCAGTCACTCAAACAACCAGTCAGCCTTTTGCATAGCCACCAAGTCGTTCACTCATTCAGGCATTTATTCAGTCAGCAAGCCAGTCATTTAATCAGTCAGCCACAATGTTAGACAGGCTGTCATAGGAAATTGATTGCGCCTCTGTTGGGGCTGGGATGACTGTGTGACCTCAACCATCAGCTCCACTGCACCACGACAGCCATACAGCTCAGAAGCAGAGTGTCAGTCCTCCTTCTGTCCCTTTCTCCTGTACACTTTCTCTCACTATGTCCCGCTGGACACATAAAGCATGCAGGTGATGAGACGTTACTGAACAAAAGTACACACAAATGTGCACACAGACTGAAAATGGAGGAATGATGCATAGGCTGTCTTGTTGTCCTCTGAAACTTCATGTCCTTAAACACAATTATAGATATTTAAATGTTAACATTATAGGATAGAAGTAGCACAGGAAGCATGCAGTGACATTTTCCACTACTCTTTTCTTTAACCTAAGGGTAGATGAATATAGGATAAAGAGATGTAAAGTAAAGTCACCATGTGAACTTCAACTAGTCCTTCACTTGCTGTTTGAAAATACCAAGGCTCCTTTTTCCTGCGAATGCATACACAAAAAATGAACGTATATAACATTAGTATTTACCTATGTTCCTGAAATTCATCATACTTTAAATGTGATTTAACAACCATTCAAATGAAAAACAGGAGCTTTCAAGAAAAACAAACAGCCTAGAGAGAAAATCCATACCTTGCTCTGCTCTGTCATATCTCCTATAGTCAAGAGAGAATCTGTTAGCGACGCAGTGCTTTAGATTTTGCTGTGTCATCATCACCTCTGTGTAGCATAGCGACAAACACAGTGGTAAAACAGATTTGACAGTTCTTTAATAAAAAAAAAAGAAAAACTTGAATATGAAACTTGAGCCAAAGACAGTTACAGTAAGAATTTATTTATTTATTCTTGTCTTGTTGGAAATAACAAATGACAGAAAATGATGGTAACATTATAAATAGCTCTATTTGATTTTGTAAGCCTGTCTACCAGTGGAAGAATTCTTAGAAAACAGAGAGGAAAGAAAAGGATAGGTGAGGAGGGTGAGAGGGGGGAGTATAGGTAGCTGCTGAGAGGGAGAAGGCTGTCATGCCGTTTGAGGATGGTTTCAATGCAGTTCAGTCTCCTAATTCAGCTGCAATGAGGTGGCTCTGTAAGGAAACTTGGGGATTTTGAGCTATAAATTAAAAAAAATCACTAGACTCAGAACATGTCATGTTTGTACTGATATCATCCTTTAGATGCTTACATTGGCTAAATGTTAAAACTAGGTTTGTTTTGAAATTGTGACTACCTCATTAAATGTACTTTAAATAAACATAAGATGTGCTGAATGGCAGGATTTAAGCTACTGCAGGCAGTCACTTGACATCAGCACCCACTTGTTTTGAGTATAATGTCTCATTGCTGGGTCCACCAACAAGCATCTGTGTTTTTCTAATTAATCTTATCCAGGTGAAAAGACTTTGAATCCAGTCACCCATTAAAATCTGACAGCAGTGAGTGTGTTTGTGCACATAAATGTGTGTGTGTGTGAGTGTGATGCAGTAAGAGACAGTGATTAATAGCTTTTATCTATCTCTATTCCTGACTTGTCAGTTGATATATTCTTGGTGTGTTGGTTGAGTGAGGACTTGCTTCACACACTGTTAAGTTCAATATGTTTGAGTTGCTCCTTGCCACATTTAAATTATACGATGTGTGAGGGTAACTGCATTTACTTTGGGTTGATTAAAACTTCTGCTTCTTTCCTGTTCATATCAGTATGATTGGATCCCCTAACCTGACCTGGCCAAACCAAATTGCAAATGAGAATTAGTCTTGAACCTCTTGGTGCATTTTCCATTTTCAAGGGGTGTTATCAACGGGTTATCAACATGTGACGTTGAGCGACCAGTGACCAGGTCTGCCTGGTGTAGATGGCCATTCACAGTACATTAGGGCAGGACTTGATATAATGTGGGGGGAAAAAATAATGCCTAAGCGACGAAAAATGTAAACAGGCAACAGCGTGCAGAGATGAGCTGATGTATTATGAGTGGCTATATTAAACATTTGCAGTATCCTGTCATAATTAAGGCAAACACATCTTCCTTCTTGAGCAAAGCTTTAGGTGCAGTTGATCTGCTGATCAGTTGTTGTTTTTTTTAGTGAAGATTTACCATCCAGGTTGTTACATTCTAATGTGATAGCTGCTTTCAGCCATATTGGTTGTTTTCAAAAATTCCTCAGCAGTGCTCCTCAAACACGGCCCGTACAAGATAAACAATTGTGATTGGCCCAGCAGATCTCAAGTTGCTGGAAATCTTTCGAAAGTGAAGGATGGACCGGACACATTTGCCAGAGCAAATAAAACATGAGCTTGCAGATTTGTCTGGTTCACAGGCAAGGGAAGTCAAAATCACCCATGGTTTGACAACAGGCGCAAAGCTATTTGAGACAAAGTTGGAGTGCTAATTTGGGGCGGGGTTTCATAGTGTTGTCGCTTCAAATAAACTCACTCGCACAACTGTCTCTGGAACGCCCACAGCTAAGGTCGTGTTTATGCAGATCAAATGGCAAAGTGCAATTCTGTTTATTTGCTTCATCATGAACCTGCACTTACTGCTTTACCTGCTTAGAACACCTCTCATATTGAATGAATCTTCAAAAGGCAGTTGCTCTACTTCATGGATGTACTTTTAATATGCATTTTCCATCTGTAAACACTTAGATGTAGATAATATACTCTTGTTAATGAGATTAAGGGGGTGTTGGGGTTGAGGATTAGCAGCGCGCATTGCTGTCTACCACAGTGTCTTATTTGATGCCACCACTGGGGGCACCAAAGTCAGGAATTTATAAATCTTACACTTAGTTGTTAAGTGACAATGCTGCACTTCTATATCTGCAGCATGATATGTGTTTTTCCATGTAATATATTGCAGTGTTATTCATTAGTCTGTTGTTTCACTCTCTCCACTTTCTTCACTGCTCAGATGATCAAAGGAGGAGGCAGAAATAGTAAAGCTGGAAATAAAAGTGTTGATAACAGCTTGTACCATGTCATCATCAGCTCACACTCTGATGATGAACAACATATGTCATTTTATAGCCTCACATGATTGCCATAACAACACAGGTGTGGTACACTGTGCTCATCTCAGGACTCAAAATAAAATGCCATGCTATAAAATGGCAGTTCAGACACACAAAATTCTAGGCGGTGTTTGTACTCGGTAGGTATTTGTCAGAATTCAGTATATCCAGATAAGTAGTAGAGATTTCTTGGGATGTCATTAGCAAACTTAAATGTTACCTAATGTTTATAAAATTAGTTATTAAAAGGTAGATAAATTATCAGTTTAAGGATACGTTCTACATGATGGGCCGATAATATGACCATTGATGTGTGGCTTCAGCCTATTTTGCTGTTGTCTTTCCCTGTGTTATGCGCAGCAAGGCTAGATTTAAAGGACTATTGTTACTCATTCACTCTTTTTTTCTTCTCTCCTCTTCACCCCTCCTTCTGTCTTTACTCCCCATCTAGCACACTTAGATTGCATGTGTTGAATTTAATTAGACCAATAACTCCCTCGTGATTTCTACAGGCTCATCTGGAGCAAGGAGAGGGCCACAGCAGTCTTTTTTTCTTTCTGTCTTCCACTGACCTTGCAGCAGGAAGTTAATGTGCATGTGTTGTGTGTGTGTGTGCGTGTGCGTGTGCGTGTGTGGGCATGCATAAGAATGTGCACACGGCATATACATTTGCATTGCAATGCATGAGATGTGTGATCTTGCTCAGTGAATGCATTAATATAAATGTATGCATGTATGTATGGCTAAAATGCTCGATACAAATACAGCTAAGTCAAGTTTTGCTGTCTTTCGGTCTTCAGAATGCCTAACTTGTGATCTTGATGATACTTAATTAACACATACAAACTGTGTGTCACACTGTAATATGCTTATTCAGTTCTCTGGTGAAACTTCATGACAATAACTGAGTGCAGAAGGTGCTAATTCAGGATAAAAATGGGATGAATGTGTTTTGGACTACAACAGTGACTGGTGTCTATTTGTAAGCCCTCTCTGTTCTAAGAATTAGATAGACCTGCTCTTCTGAGCATATACCGCAGCCATTATTACACCATTTCAGTCTCTTCTTATCTCCTTATAGACAGATGAATTCAAAACTAGAGTACCATTCTTAACATTATTAACGAAACTCTTTCTATTTCTATCTTTCTGGGCCTTTTGCCTGTTGGCCTATTTTTCTGTTAAACCTGGAACACCAGTATCAGTCCCTTTCTTCCTTTGCCTAAACCAATGGTTGTTCTCCCTCAACAGTGGCACAAATACATCACCAGTGCCAGATGCTTTGCTAGCTACTGTTGTAGAGGTTAGTCCTGCATCCTCTGTGGCACCATCAAACATATTGTTTACAGATACCAGTCTCTCACATGCACATCTCAACCCCCACCGAGCATAGGATTTTAACATACTCCAAATGTCCCCCTGTAGGAAGACTCTGGCATTGTATCATGAACCACCAGCAGGCAAAAAGGGAGGCAGGCGTACAGGAGGCAAGAAGGCAAAGCAGAATTTCAAAGCGAGAACAGGCAGACAGGCGGGCGATTTATTCAAAGTGACAAAAATAAAAAAACATTATAGTTGTAAATATACATTAAAATAGGGACAGAAACAAATATATATGTGGGCAAAATTGCAACATAAGCATAAAGCATGAATAGTAAAGTAAAATGTTTTGCTGATTTAGTGTCTGTTCCTCTGGAATGATTGATATTACAACACAGTGTAAATGTAATCTGATTTGTGGGGTCAACTCTAGCCACATTCTGGTTATAATGACCGATGTTCAGGATCATACTGAGCCTGCATTAGTTTGAAACAATGGCACAAATTAACTTGTAATTTTGAGGATTAAGGGCTTTATTCACATGCTTCCCAGACCATCTGCGGTCATCAAACATTTGAGTTTTACAACTTTTACAGCACAATAGACTACTGTAACAACTGATACTATAGATATCAAATTCAAAGCGAGACTCGCCAACAACAGTAAAGGAGTTTCAAGTGCGAGAATGGGGAAGAAAAACTGTATTAGATGTAAAGATGTTTCACCTTCACCTTTGTGTTAACTGTTGTAACTGCACAACAAGGGTCTGTTTTTGTGAGATTTAGGAGATGATGAATGTTAGAACTCAGGTGGTGTGTAATCCCCATCGTCACCTTGTCATCAGGTGTGCTCCTTAAGTGTGTGTTGTGTGTGTTCATGTTCAACAGCTAAAAGAAATTGTTACTGCCAGTCAAAAGTTTGAAATATTAAGTGTGTCATTCAGTCTTTCCAGTCACTTTTATTTGGGTGGTCTGTACCTTAGATATTTCGGCCCCAAGGTACTAGTGCACTAATTGTTTCATATTACAATAGATGCGCCATGCTATTCTCTTATTCTATTCCTTGAAATGAGAAAACAGTAATGTGTGTTTTTGTTTACCTCAGATACTGTTTGACCATGTGTGCCCATTTAGTTGCACAGGAAGGACTTCTGTAAGAAGCTGTATCACGCTTTTGGATCTCCGGGTGTTTTCCGGACACAGATTAAGCAGCTTGTCATGCTGAAAAGCAACAGAGTGCTTCCATTAAAAAAGGCTTACAAATCTAGGAACAGATGAGTAATCTGAGGTCAGGATTCTGGCCCACAGGGAAACAAATGAAAGGGGGACGGGGGTCAAACTCATTTAGTTTTTCACAACTGGGCTTTGTTTTTGTTGACACAGATAATTGCTCTTACTAATTACGAGAAATGTAGGTGGCACCATCATGAGCGATCTTGTTACCTATTTGTCTAATAAATGGTTATCATCATCTTTATAAAAAAAATATCCTGAAAAAACATGTTTCATTTTTTTTTTTATAGAAAACGTGCTGGCGGGTTCATGCCAGTACTGTCGTGTGTGTGCAGGTTTCCTTTTCTGTGACCTTTACAGTAGGTAGTAAGAGCATTGCATGATTACATTTGAACACATCATGAGAATGTTATAATTCACCTTCGCTCAATAGTACTTTGACCAAAGAGAGCTATAATGCATCATAATGTAACTCAGTTCAACAGCAGTTAGTTGCCCCCACTGACTGCCTACAGCTAACATTAACTAGCTCTCTTTTGCTGATGTCAGCAAGATTTGTTGATCACAGTGTAGCATCATCAGGGAAACACTAGGGGTGCATCCCCCTTGTTTACTGCGTCCTTTCGTCCTGACAGCATCCCATGTTTTCTAATGTCCCCAGGACAACAGGACTCCATTCATCTGGAGCCTTGCTTATTAGCCTGCACAAAATTGATGTAATACAACAGAAAAACATCAGCCACTGCCATCAGTGATTGTCATCTTATCTACCCACATGCCGATGGCAGGCGACAAGGCGAATATTGGCCGATACTGATGTGCAGACGATCTGAAATGCAGAATTTCAGTGTATCTGTTTCTGCACCTGCACATCTGAGAATTCATAGTATTAAATAATACAATGAATATGATATGAAATCCCACATAATCAGGCTCCTTGGGTGCTCAGTGACGCTATGGTTCCTCTTAGACGTGGAATATCCAGTGGGAACTGTAAGGTGTAATGTAAATCCTCACTGGACAAACAGCTTTTTCTCTTGAGGGATCAACATGTAGAATTCCTTACCCCCGGAAATCAAACCAGAACCTGAGTGGAATCATTTTAAACTTGGACTGAAACAGTTTTTGAAGAGGAATCAGTCATGTAGTCATAAATGAATGATCTGGTGCTGCTTGCTTTATGTTGCTTTATTGTAGTATACAGTAGTTTGTGTCTTGTACTGCTTTGGCTGTTCTTTCTTGTTGGGTTCTGAATCTTGTGTTTTTTAAATGTTCGTGTGTATTGAGTTTGTTTTTGTACTGTCTCTTGTGTATTTTTTTTGATTTTTTTTTGTATTTTAAAGGCCTGTCTAGGGATGGTTATTACAAATTAGTTCAGGCCATAAATACTGCAATGTGTGGCGTTGTTTTATGCTACATACTTGTCACTATACAAAAAACATTAATTAAATAGATAATAAAAATAACCGAAACCAGAATTTACAAGGTTAAATGAACAGTCTCTGCCTCATTACACACAAGCTTTAAGCATTCAGCTTCGAAAGTGATGATGACTCAGTATGTTTTGCAGGACCGATGTGGTTAGAATCACTCTGAGTGCCATTACTGTTCTGTGAGCCACATTACATGTGGACTGCACCATGTGTCATAGTGTGTGTGGATAAGTAAAATCCCCACAAGCACATGTGTCATCCGCTTGTTTGATGCATTATTCTGTGAAGGTAGTGAATGTGGTGGTGAAACAGATTAAAACAGACTCATTCTGGGTTTGACTTTGATCAAGTGGGTAAGGTTATGATACTGATGCTGGGTGGGAACAAGGAGCACGGCAGGCGTGAAAGTTGCATCACTACAAAGTGCATGAGTGAAAAGGAAGACAACACTACATTTTTCCAATGCTCTTTGTACATAGTGTTTTAACTGAGTCCAGCAGGCATTGTGTTCATAACCTTTTTCTGGGAATGCTCACCAAGGCTGTTTAATATTATAACAATGTACCGCAGGCATGTGTGAGGCTATTTAATTTAACCTGTAACTAGGTAACAAGATTTAGAGTCTACAGCCCTCTGAGGCAGCACTGTACTTAGGTGCACTAGTTGTTTGAGAAAGACTGCAATGTAAGTATGCTAACATGCTGAGCATGTGATATTTACCTTGTTCAACGTCTTAGTATGGCATTAAGTGTGCTAACATTTGCACACAAAAAAAACCAAACTCATACAGTAGCTGCAGCTTCTCCACGTTATTGATTTTCACACGTTTTATCACATTATTTTCTGTTAGAGGAAACAGCATGGAGTCGTGCTTATTTCCCTGTACCTGTCATGTGCTTGGCTCAGATTCATGAATGCTTAACTGCGCTGTTTGGTCTGTGATCGTTTCACTGTTCATAGCCTTGGGTCTACTTACAGGAGTTACAGGAAAGACTTCACCTAACAGGGTGATACCTTACTGACTACACAGAATTTAACACAGCTTGTACCTTGGCTGTTCCTTTTTTTTTTGCCTCCAGAGAAGCATGTGAGGTCAATGTTATGATCGTCTATCTGAAGAGATAGAAACTCTCGAGCCTGTAGTTTCTGATATCAACTTTAACTCCTCTCTCACTGTTCATTATTCATGCCGTTCTATCACCATGTAGGCCCTGCCTTGTAATGTTAATGTTCCTAATGTTAAATTAGTCATGAAATACTGCAGTTCTATCTACAACTTCTTTTTCTTTCAACATGAAAAATCTTTAAAATGATGGACATGCAGAAAAGGTGGTCAGCTTGAATCAGACAGAATTATGAATTACACAGCGTAGCTTGCAGATGTTGCTGCTTCCCCTGATAGGTTTGTCTTCAAGCCTGTCTTACATTTTGTATTGGACAGAGTGAAATGGAGAGGATCAAATTTTTTCTGGTGTGTGTATTGAATAATAGCAATCAATACTCACATCCTGCACTTTTGTATGCTTAAATTCCACCCCAACCACCCCAGGAAACCAGCAATTAGATTCTCACCGCAACATGATTATGAAAACAGTTTAGTTGTATATAAATGTAATTTACACGAGTGTCTTTTAATTAACTTAAACATAATTTGATAAAACAACAGAATAGCAAAGCTTCAGAGAAAAAGCTTAATTTCGTTTCACTCCCCAATATTTTATAATTTACTATTAGTTCAACTCCAAAGTTCCTGGTGAATGAAAATTAGAGGTCACACTCTGGGAAAGTAAGGCTGGGGGTCTGTAATCATAGCATCAGATCTTTGATTGGGAAATTCATCAGGAAATGGCAAAGCTCCTCATTTCCAGGATGATCTCCTGCAGAGGCAAAACCACAGATTGTAAAAGCACCAGAGCATCTATTATTAAGCAAACACTAAACCACTATTTATTATAACATCATTATGTACAAACAACATTTGGGTTAGCTAGTTTTTCAATAGTAATGACTTTCATGCTACATTTGTTTGTTCCATTTCAATATGCTTGGCAATAAAATGTCAGTATTTATTTGGTTACAGTTGTTAATGTGCATCCACACAGCTGCTCCAGGCAGGATTACACTCTCCATCTCCATATCTCCCTCCGCAGCCTGACAGTGTTGCTTATGTTGTATAATGCCATTTGCTCACCAGGAACACCCAGGACAAAGTACTGAGGTGGCCATGAATACAGCAGAAATCCTTACAACAGTAACAAGGATGGGACAAAAGAGAAGGCAGTAATTTGTCATAAATTATAAAAGAATGAAGCGATGTTCATGAAAAAAAAAAAGGTCTGCTGAAGAGATAGAGAGTGAGAGTGAGCGGGCAGTTAAATAGAAAGCACTATGGTGAGAGTAAAGGTGACATCTGTACACCAGCCATAATTGGCGTGTGTGCTGCAGAAGCAGAAAGGCAAAGGAGGCAGGTGGAACTAAGGGGGAGAGGAGGGGGGAAGGAGTCACCTACAGTGGCACACCTTGACATATTTTTAGGGACTGTTTGTCCTCTTTAGGAAAGGATTTTTCATAGATGTGAAAAACGGGGTCCATTACACCGTCTCAGAGCAAAGGCTTAAATCGCTCAGTGTCTCATCCTCAGTCATCTCACAGCTATGACATATCATCTCCTGTTCTCAGTTTCTCACTTCTCAAGCTCACTCTGCAGTGACACACAGCAACCCCTGCGGCTGTCAGGGTTGCCTGGCCAACTGCTTTTCTTTAAAACCCCTTCACCACTTATAAGCTTACATACCTAAGCACACACATACACATGGACCTATGTATTTGTAAATGCATCCTTCTCTCTCTTTGTCTCTGTCCTTCTCTCTGACTCATCCCTCTGTCCTTTTTTTGCTCTGCTTTATCTTCCCCTCAGCCAGATAATGTGTTGGAGCTGCAGTCCTTTTCCAGCTCCTGCATCGCTTTCCAAAATAACCTTTTTCTTCGTCAGACTCTGTCTGCTGCGCTTAGTTAGCATGACAGCTGCTTTCAACCCAATTAGAGAGCACTGATGGTGGCTGAAAGGAGGCTCTCAGTGTAGTTGTTATGTAACAGTTCACCTCAGAGACAATGTCAGTTAATGTGGCTTTCTCTCTTTCTGTGTGTGCGCGCGTGTGCACTTGGATATTGCAGTGCAGTATTGCAATGCAGCTGCTGTCCAATCCGTGTATGTGCGTGTTTGGGGATTCCCTGAGCATTGTGTAACTGCCTCTGTTGCTTCGCTGACATTTATGATTTAATTTACCACGTTTATTGCAGGTGTAGACAAATTTAAATTTCATAAATGTACATTGCAAAAAAATGGTAGTGTAGTACTGGTTTTATGCAACCAATGTTTAAACAGTAAGGTTCCCTTTTTTTTTCTTTTTTTTTTTGAGTTCACTGAGTTTATTTCACTTCCCAAGCAGCACTGCAACATAAATATGTGCTCAAACACTGTTATTAAGTCAAAGTAGGCATTTATTTTTTCGATCTCTGCCATCGGCATTGTGATACCACTCTCAACCAATCAGTGACGTAACCAACAAACAGATTCAGCAAGTCCCTTCCTTTGTATATGCTGTAGCCAACAAGGAGTAGACACACTATAAGCACATTCACAATCTAATACAGCCCCATCCAAAAGCATTGCTCTGAATGATGCTTCTATTTTTGTCAGAGAGCTGTTGATTGTCATTTCTGAGGCTGTACTGTGTGGTGGCGTTCTATCGACTGCATCACACTGTAAGGTGTTCATGTTGTTCTCTCCCATGTGAACACCTTGTTACAGACAGATTCTGACCGGTGCTTTTGATGTGATACTTTCGGACATGCAGGTGTGCGGAGAGAGCAGCTCTGTGCTCAGCAGAGTCTCCTGAACTATTTCTTGTCACAGGCAGGGGGAGCTGTATGCCAGTGCTGCTGCTGGCAGTGGTGCAGTGGGCACAGCTCCTACCTCAGCTCTGCCTCACTGTGCTCAAGGACATTTTGAGACAGACACACAGAGAATGCGCATGGCTTCACCGTGGAGGACAGCACTGCTTGTCAGGCCAGGAACTTCTCATTAAGGAGAAAGCAGCAATTATTGCAGAGCACCGTTTGATCATTAACACTTGTTCTTTATAATCAGAGATCAGAACAGGGAGACACAGCAGCGACTTACTAGGCACGATACATAGAGGAATTAAAATTACAGGTAAAATTGATGCTAAGAGAGAATGGGACTCTGCTGAATATGGATAGAGAAAGCGAGACTGAGATGATGATGTCATCAAGACACAATTACATAAAGTTGCCTGATTTTTTTTCTCTTTGTAACAACACTATAAATATAACAACCAAAAAATCTTAAGATGAATGCTCTAAAATCAAATCTTTAAGCCTTTGATACCACTGGAAAATATTGATAAGACAGGATGACTGTGATATATTAGTTGAGTATATATACTTTTGTTTTTAGAAATTATTGACTGAGGCTGCCGGTATATGATGCACTTAAGAAAATACAGTGCCCCCGCAACAACACTGTAATAGAATAAGTACTGCAGGGTTGCTCAGTGGCATTGTAGTACATTTCCTCTCTGTTTAATCTGCACTTACCAAACATTTTCCATTTAAATGAAAGAAACAACTGGAAAGTCTGACAAAATATTAATTTATGTGTAAGTAAGAAAAACACTACAGCTAGATAGTAAAGACTGCACCACACGTTGTGCCCCACATTCTTGGCTGTACAGACTGTGGAATTGCTGCATTGGCTTTATGTTAATAGCCCTTTTTGTATCTCAGCTAGATCCCTCTTTGTGTTTATTTTCAATAGTCATACAGAACAGCAAACACTATACAGTATTGTGGTCAGATGGTCTTAGCATCTGGCTGTAGAGCTCCATGTTTTAATGTGGGTCCCATATGGTGTTCGAGCTCATAAAGTCCAATTAAGTGTTCTCGCACTTTAGGTAAAAAGCTGTTAATTATTGCCAAATCTACACTTTCTCCTTGAGTCTTTGTACTCATTACTCACTGTCAAGCCATGGGGAGCATGCCAATAATTATGCGGACGGACTGGCAAGTAGGCAGGGAGGTAGACAGAAGAATAGCACAGCAGGGAAGTGTTTTAGTCAGCTGCAGATAGACAGGTAAGCAGGATGACAGCATAGAGATTGGTGGGACACACAGACAGGTACAAAAGACGACTGGGAGTGGTGGTGATGGACATATGGAGACAGAAGGTTTTTCGCAAATCATAAAATGCTCCATATTCACAACACGTGAGGAGGAGAAAGTTGCTCACCCTTTGATGTTCAAATTATTTAAAGGTGAGGAAGAACCATTTTAACACACTGCCTTCATTGCGGGTTTATCTGTGAATGCGTACAAAAACACCAACAATAGCTCTCCGTACAGCTGCCCTCCTTTTCCAAGAAAAGCAGAAATCAATTCTGTGTGTAAATATATGCATGTTAGTGTGTCTGTGTGTGTTTACATTACATAAAACGGAGAACATTGTTTGCTTTGAAGTTACTCAGCTCAGGCTTCAGCAGTGCACTTCACCTCTATCTTACCCTTCCCCTCTCTCTTTCTACACTCTCCCCTCTTTATTCCGTAATTCTGGTTTACTCTTTTAAACCCTTCCTTTGGTCTCCGCCTTCCTCCATCTTTCAACTAACGTCTTCTGCTATCTACATTCTCCTTCTACCCCCCCCCCCCCTCCTCTGTCTTTTCTCATTTCCCTCCCTCCCACATCTCAATCTTTCCACTCCTGCACATGTCATCGTAATTTAAAGATAGGCAGCTGCACGCCAGCAGAATATAACACCACCACCGCCACCAGTCACTTACATCACCAACATGATAATGTGAAGCTGAAAACTCGCCGCCTTTACATGGTTGGTAATGAGCAGATGTTGTGGAGGGAGCTGCTCAAACATTCTGCGTTAAATTAGTCATGAATACTGCAATATTATCCACAATTTCTTTTTCTTTCAACATGAAGAATCTTGAAAATGATGGAGGAATGACATGTAGAAAAGATGGACAGCTCGAATCAGACAGAATTATGAATTATACAGCATAGCCTGCTGATGTTGCTGCTTCTCCTGATAGGTTTGTTTGAAATCAATTTATGTATTTAAGCCCGTCTTACTTTTTATATTAGAGAGAGTATAATGGAGAGGATCAACTTTTTTTGGGGGGTGTGTTGGGATATTGGTAATCAATACTCATGTAATGCATCTTGGCATCAAATTATGCATTTATTTAATTTTGTTTCTCGCGATCATCAGCATTATTGTTCCTCCCTCTGTGCTTCTGTGCCATGCCAGCACGAATATTCAACCACAACCATCAAGGCAGCAGGTTTTCAATCTACAGGAGCCCCGCTGGTTTCCATTTTACCCAGTTACAGTATCTGACTGATTAACTGATAAGCTGCAATAGGCAAGCTAATAGGATAGAGAACCAGCAATGTTCTTGCTGCTGAAGTACAGTGAGGTATTATACCAGTATAACTGGTGATGGTGTCCACCAGAATTACCTGTGAGATGTAGTCTCTCATCTCAGCCAGCCACTTAATTAACTATGCAGGCCCACAAATACACACACACACACACACACACACACACACACACACACATATAATTTCCTGGGATAGCATTTGTTTGCTTTCATTTGACGGTTTTGGAGAATCTGGCCGGCACAGATGTCCGCCTTGGCACGCAAAGAGTACCGCCAACATTGATTGGACCTGATCGGCAGGCGAATGAGGGGGGGGAAGCATAAAAGGTTGGAGAAAAAACTGAGAGGAAGATGCAGTCCTGCCACGTGCTGTCCATTTCTTTTTAAATGGAGAAACTATCCAAAACCCAATCAAACTAGAACATACAGTGTATTTTATTTAATGTATTATATTAATCAGTAAGTGGGAAAGAAACAGAATATGTGCTTTAGTTGGAAACACTTTATAGAAACGTTTAGCAGCTTTATTAAGTCACACCTGCCCAGGTGACATTGCCAATGCTGTCTAACTTTGTCACTTTAGTAATGGCTTGAGCTCATTAACAGATGGGACTGCTTCCTGTGGAGTTACAGATGTGTATTCACGTGTTGGCAGGGTCTCTCACCACCCTGCTGTGACAAGGTCGGTGCCCCGCTGTTCCCGGGCGCACTATTGTGTCTGGTGCTAATCCCATCTGTATCATCATGCTTGATATTTGCCACTGGACACCTTGCTGATCATGTCAGTTTGGTTGAATTAAGCAGTGTGTGCTACCAGTATCAATAATCCAAGGGTGCTAACTACCTCAGTGTTGCTGAGTTTTATCTGCTGCTGAATGAACTTTCTGTTGATTTCCATTGCTGCTTCCAAATAGGTGGACAAACTGCATCTTGTAGCGAGCCACCTTGTGTTGCGAACCTTTGTTTTAGTTTGTAAACTGTCCCAGCATCAACATGTTTTTACGTTCTGGGAATAGTTTTTATTACAAAACTTCATACCTGGCCATACTATGACATTTTTACTGCATACCTACAACATGGTGAAACAACTTCAGAAGAACAAGACTGGGCTGCTACGTAATCTTTATTATAGCTTAAACATGCAGAAGATTGCACAGATTGCACTACCAGTCACAGCAGCAGTCACAAGCAGCATGTTTCAGCTTAACAAAAGGACAGTGGATCACGACAATCACGACAATGTAGCTGCTTGCTTCTGGCTGATTTCCCTTTTGATTTACTTCTTATATTGCTGATTTAATTATTTGGTTAGGCAGAGTTCAGCTCGTGAAACAGGCTTTTTAGATGTTAGAATTTGGCGTGTGATGTAAAACACTGCACTAAAACCCTAATGACCTCCAAAGAATGAATGACCAAATCATTCATTGTATGATTTTATAGCTTGTTTATTAAATGGAGTGACTGGCCATGCTATCGGTGTAGTGTTCCTCATAGAGAAGTATTATTACTGTGTATTACAGATGACGGAGAGATGATATAGCCAGCCAGTTTTTGTGCTTTGTTATTGATTTACTGTAGCGTTCAGCATGATGCAATACAGTGGCGTCTTGATTCCAGGTTTTCCCCTGAGTGGGTGGGAAGTGATGTAGGGCTGCTGTAAGCCAGACGTTTACTGGCCACTGATGTCACTTATTGGAAATGGAGGCACAGATGTAAATCAGTGGTGACAGATAATTAGCGTCTTGTGCATTGCATTGTAATGTTGCATGTATGTGTGGAGGAGGGTAGATTGTGTGAAACTGGTGATTTAAACAAAAAGGATGACTGTATTCTATTTTTCCTCATCTCATGAAAAGACTAACAATAGATGATCCCATTAACAGGTATTGCTTGTGCTGCTTATTCCTCTGAGCCATACACCTCTATTGTTGTCCAAAAACTATTAAAAACACAATAATGAGCCACACCATTGTGCTGAGTGACATGTTAGTTACTTTATTATAGTGAACCTGGGCACAGACATTTGCTTTGAGCCCAGGTGCAAAGAAAAAATACTCACTAGAGTACCAGATATTTCTTGACAACACAACTTCCAGAATAAGTGTTGCCATTGTACGTTGTACAAAATCATGCATATGTAACATCTGTACATGTTATTATGTAGCAGATATTTTGAACCTTTATGTTTCAAAAACGTTGGTTGTTGTGGTTTAAGTGGTTTAAGTGTGGGTAAGGTTAAGCACAAAAATGCATTCATGGAAATGCCCAGCAACTCCAGCCATTGCCTAGTGACGATGCTAAGATACATCTTTAACATTCTCCCGCTGTCTTGATAATGTGTAGCTTAGCATTTATCATTTGTGGAAAGAAGAGGACATTTCATGGACATTTTGTGACACAGTCATGGCTGAAGAAATGCTAGCTAAAAAACAACCGTTATTGATCTTGGTCTCGAACAGTGATCTGCAGTTTAGAAGCGATCTTGCCTGGGTGTCGAACCATCCACTCTCCCCTCCTCCTCCTCCTGATGAGAAAACTCAGCTCGTAACATGTAATCAGAGCTATGTCGCTTAATAAACATTGATATGATACTGTACATATGAAATGTACAAATATAGCATATGCAGTAGGGCTGCTCGATTATGGAAAATATAATAATCACGATTATTTTGGTCCAAATTGAAATCTCGATTATGCAAACGATTATGATCACACATGATGACTTATATTGTTTATAGGATGGCATGTCATTTCTGTCTCTACATACATATCTACATCTCTGTATCGTGCACAGCGGAGTTCGGCCCCGATGCGTACACACACACTCACACACACACGCATGCACGCACGCACACACGCACGCACAGACCAACCTCTCTCGCTCTCCCTCTGCCATTTTCCGCACGCTGTTTTTGAAACCTTCCATGATCACCTGCCCCTCACATTACTCGTAGTTCCCCTACTTGACTGGCTCGTGGAGTGAAAAGAGGAGGGGAGGGGGAGGTATTGCGCATGCGCGGCTTCCTGGTGGGTTTGATTTGCAACACAAGACAACGAGAGTAAACTGACAAGAAGCGCATAATCGTTTTATGTCGATTCATAATTGTTGAAAGCCCAAAGTGTAATCTAGATTAAAATTCAATTAATCGAGTACCAACATTTTCCTCTGGCGGCTGGACTGTTACTGAACCATGGCTTCTTGAGTAACTTGCTAATAACTGTAATATCCATTGGTTTCAGAAAATTATCTTATGCTTATTGAATTTAACTGTATATGTCATCTATTTTTGAATATTTACATTTTCAGTTTGGAAATATATGCTTGGGGTGCCAAGGACAGTGAGGGGAAGACAAAAAAAGTGTTGACAGATTGACAAACCAAATGTTGGTTACAGTCTTTTCATAGGATTTGTCAAGAATAAGAAGACATAAAATTAAGCCTGCCTCATACTTTGACACCAAGAAATTTGGTCCATGATTGTAATATACTTGCAATTGATAAAAACTGGTCACAGGCCTTCAATTATAACACCTTAACATTGTAGAAGTTTCTTCTCTGAGTGTAGCCCTAAGGCCACAGGGCAGGAGACATGGAGGAAAATCATTAATGCAAGGCATGACAAGACAACTGGCAGAGAGGAAGGGATCACTGAGATAGAGTGACTGCATAGGAGAGGTCACTTACTGTGGATTGAGAGAGAACTAGAGGTGAGATAGCAGCAGCAGCAGCAGCTCCACAGCTCAGCCCATCCTCCCCATGACAGCGCAGCGTTACGTGCTGCCTCTCCGCTTTGTCGTCAGAGCAGCCCCAGCCTCCCACCCGCGCACAACTCCTCTCCGCTCTGCACCAGAAAGGAGCATCCTCTCCTCTACGCCCTCCCTCTCTTTCGTATCCTCTCTCTCCCTCTCTCTCTCCCTGGCAGTTGGCGTGTCCTCAGAATGAGGTTAGCAGCACCAGTAGCAGCAGCAGCAGCAGCAGCAGCAGCAGCAGTAGAAAGAGACAGCAGAGCCACAGTTACTGCAGCGACCAGGAGAGGCTGTCCTTCAGCCGTGCACCATCTACCGCTGCATTCACCCCTGCCCTGAGAACGCAACGCTCATCCTTGTGCTCTCTTTCTGTGTCTCTCTCCCTCCTCCACCCTCACCTTCTGTCCTTTTTGAATTCATCTCTCGAATTCATCCCTCTCTCCCTCTCCCTCTCTCTCTCTCTCTCTCTGTAGCAGTGATGGGGAAGACCACCATGTAGAGACGGAGAGGCAGCGGAGGCAACAGCAGAATAGCAGCAATGGGAAGCCACACATGGAGCGGGTCTGGACTGCAGCCGTGGTGAGCCTGAGACCAACAGGACTTGCAACCACCATCATTGCCCTTCTCAGGACCTGACCACTGGGGCTGTCCAACGCTCACCTGGATGCTCCCCACTTGTGTGTCGTCATCCCCTCCTCTCCTCGTTCTCTGCTGCTCTTTCTCCTCTTCTTCTGTTTCTTCTCTTTGATGGTTTTGGGTCTGCCATTATCTGACAGTCTCCCCTGAAACAGAGAAGCAGCTCATCGATTGATGCCCACGGATTTTTCCCCCCTTTTTAATCTCTCTCTCTGCCTACTTTACCTACAAGTGGCATTCTTTTTTCCCTGTTTTGGTTGCTGTTGCTTGCTTGATACCTATTTTGGATTTTTTTTGGGATGAGACTGAGCTCCTCTCTCTGTTGTGCAAGCTTTTTGATTGATCTATAAGCAATAACAAACACTTATCTAACTGACTTGACTAGCTGACATCATGGGGGACATGTCCAACAGCGATTTTTATGCCAAGAACCAAAGAAACGAGGGCAACCATGCGGCAGGCTTCGGCTGCTCGCTCATGGAGCTGCGCTCGCTCATGGAGCTGCGTGGCACAGAGGCGGTGGTCAAGCTCCAGGAGGACTACATGGGCGTAGAGGGACTGTGCAAACGACTGAAAACCTCACCCACAGAAGGTAAGTCCCAGTTTTTGTCTGTGCACATGCTTGGGTGTGCATATGAGTTTGTGTGCACCAGTGTGTATCTAATGATCTTGAGGAATGTGTTTAAAGACAGTATGTTGAGCCGGTCACAAGATTGATGCTAGACTTTCATTGTATCAACTGTTAGTTTGGATATGAATTATTATTTACTGGGTTATGGGTTTTATTTGTTATAAAAAACCCTAGTAAAAGCACAGACATGCACAAACCTTCTAAAGCACCTGGAGAAATGCGTAAGCACAGCGTCAGAACAGCAGTCAGGGGAGGGAGTCCTGTTTGAAGGGACTAATGAAAATTCTTCGCAGCACGTTAGTGTTCGGCCTGCTTAGTATGCATTGAAATCTCTCTGGACAGTTTAGCCTCCTTCACTCTGAAGTCCCCCCACCCTCCCTTGTCATTCTCCCATCCCATCAGCCAATCAGCTGTAGCCTTATTGAGGAGCAGGTCTCTGGGGCAATACAGTAAAGGTTTTGGCCACGTGGGATTTGCTGTGTCGTCTGCACATATGGACTGGGCACGAGTGGAATGAGAAAGCACAAAACACAATGACAGTAATAATGAATAGGAAACAGGTACGCGACTGTTTCCTATTTATGTATTTTCTGTGAAACTATTTGAAAATACAGTTATTATTTCATGTCTGCAGTGCAAATGCCAGATATTTCCTTTCTCTGTTTTTAGGTGTAGGTTGGTTTTGGTAAAACACCATGACAGGCTGTCTGCAGGTCCTTAAAATCGCAAAATGTCTTGAATCAGCCATTAAAAGTCATTAAATAGTTTTAAATTTGAATTGGCACATTTGATCTAATTTTAATTTATTCATCTTTTAGTTTCTTCAAATTAGTCAAGCTCTTAAACCTACAACTACACCTAATGCTGTCTTTTTACCTTATATACTGTACTTACCTGTTGGCAAAATGTAGATTAATCTAACTCATTTTAATAACCATAATCCTGCATAAAACCTACCTCTGCATGGGAGGGAATACTTACTACTTAGGTTTTTACTTATCTTCAATTCTTGAATAAGAAAGAAGATAATTTATTCCAAAAAATCAGTGTAAAATATGGTTAAAAATGACCTTGAAAATGTCTCAAAAGCATTAATTTTAAGTGTCTGGCACACTTAAACACCTTGTATGAATCCCTTTACATGCATTTTATCACTTACCCACCTAAGTTATGTTACACATCCTCTTCAGGATATTAAAATATTCATGCAGACATCTAATGTTAAACGGCTCAGCCTACATATTACATAGGATTAGAATTTTTTGTTGCTTCATCCCCAGCTGCAGCACAGCGAGCATACAAAAAACAGACCTCTCTAATGGCTTCATCTGTGTCTTGAATATTTATAACCGTGTTGAAATCATCCACCTCCCCTGATGTAGGGATCATTGATCAGTATTCATGTAGCGTCACCTGTGTGACATCGGAGGTAACCTGTAACCTTATAGGCTGATAGTCAGAGAAGATTGTGTTCCCTGGTCCTCTCATCCAATAGCACCACTTCTAGGTCAGCTGGTGGTAATACCTGCGGCAAGACAACGGCAGAGTAAACTAGATAAACCCAGAGAACGCTCAGAGGCACAAGAGTTGAATTAAGAGTGAATACAGAGCAAATTGAATAGATTGATAGAATAAAGGCACTGACGAACACTAACTCAGATAAGGGATGCTGTGCCTGTTGCTCGTCACCATATTTGCAACATCAGTGTGAAAGAATGCCTGCAGTGTTATAGCGACACAGAAATGAAACTGAATTTGAACTAACAATAAAAATTATCATTGCAGACATAAAATTACAATTTCATTTTCCCATTCTCATGAGCATCCTGATTAGAGAACATTACATTTTATCAGTGCGCTAAACACTAACTCAGGATCACAGCCTGCAGACTTGCAATAAAACTAAAATGAGTGTAATTAAACTCACTGTATAGAAACAGTGATAGTGTCATTTTTAACATGCTTTTTGTTATGGGGAATCTGATTTGTTGAACCTTTCACCAGCACAACTGTATGTGCAACATTATCTCTGACACTTCAGAAAAGCACCGGACACCAAACAGACATAAAAAGATAATGGTGACAAAGGCCGACTGTTGCTGCGCCTTACGTCACCTGTTTCTTGGCCAAAAAGTTATTCTTGAACATACCGCAAAAACTACAGCCAGCAGCCAACAAGCACATTCGCTCTACGCCTGCGTGAGAGGGAATAACTCTTAATACCAGCAGGTGGCTCTAGTGTTCGTTAGAGTTGCACAATGCAGTAAAAAATTTACTTTCATCAACATGCACATTATGTCACAAAAAACAGTATGAACTGCAGTAAATAGTATATTTACATGTGCCATGCATTCACACGCTACTTGTCATTTTAACGGTGGCCTTGGTTGACTTCAGGCCTACTAATTTTGAAAGTATATATCATGTCACAGAAACCACTGAGAATCAAACTTGTGTTTTGGATGTTCTTATCATACTGTTTGTGATGTGCCCACGATCGTCTAGTGACTTGTCCAGGGTGTGCCCCGCCTCTTGCCTAATGTCAGCTAGGATAGGCTCCAGCCCTCCTGTGACCCTTAACAGGTGGTTATGGAAAATTAATGAATGAACGAATGAATGAATAAACTCGTATGTGTCGCGGATTATTTGTTCTGGTGCACAACACAGATCTGACATCTGTCCGCCCGCCCACCTGTCCTTATCTGAAGCTCGGTGCGCCACTGTTTCCCGATAAAAGCTTCAGGGTGGCGTGGACATCCCGGGGACCGCCATTAGGCAATAACTTTGTATTTTAAGGTTCAGAAAATGTACTCGAATTCATGAAAATGTAGGGTATTGTGACAGACATTCCTGTTATCTTACGTCTGCTGTGACAGCAGATGCTGTATTCATTCATGTCAGTAACGATGATGCTTTGCCATTCAGGGGAAGCGCCGTGTTTCTTTTTCCCCTGATGATGCTACATTGTGGTAATGTGACTGTGCTACTGATGGATACTGCACTGACTCAAGTCAGTGATGACCCAATAATGTTTTACTGTCCAGGGGACACTTTAGATTGAAAAAAATGTTTTTACAGGCGGCCACCGTTTTCTTACCATACATGTCAAGACTAGTTTTGTTCCTGTTGTCGCCCGTTTTATTCATAGTCTCAAAAAGTGAAAAGAACTCATAAGAACTCTTCTGAAAATGAAGGAGAATCAGCACATTTATCCAAAGGAACTATTAAATCTATACAGTAATTTATTTAAACTTTTATTGATTATCCAAAGAAATTCTATTTTTTGGGATTTTCACAAATTACAATCATGTATCAACAGTGACTGACCTTATACTGGGTAGATGAATCTGTTGCTCTCTAAACTCAGACCAACATGTATATAAATATTCCAGTGCAGAGGAACCATTTCACATAAAAATACATTAGTTTAATACTACAATTTATCAAAAACACAAATTTAATTTGGGGACCCACTCAAATGACCACCTGTTGGTGCTGTGGACTCACCACATTGAAAACCTATCAACATTACTGCATTTCATTTTTTTCTAATTCAGTGTGTATAGGCTAATCACTGTCTGGAGTCTGTATTGGCAGTGCAAACCTATCTATCACGAGTCATATTGTCATCACAATATTCAACAACATGATAGCTTATCGCACATTTTCCCTGATATCGTGCAGCCCTAGTATTCGTCATTTAAAGAGAATGCAGAAGATGGACAGAAGGGATTAAAAAGGTTAGCCAGTTAGCACATGAACCACACAACTAGATGTTAATAAAACAAATGATATTTACTGTGCGCCCACAAACAACAACACAAACAGCTACAAACAGTTTCTGCTAAAGACCTCAATGGCTAAAAGAAGTCTTACCTTCATAACATGTTTGTTTTGATCTTACAATGCCTTGACTTAAATCGTTTGTTTGTTTACTTTCCTCGACTTCTGTTACTTTTCTTGTGCACTGAGCCAAACTGCCAAAAAGCAGCTGACTGGTGCAGGACACGACACAAAAAGTAGGGCGACAGACGGTCACAGACGGCCTGACATTGACAGACGGCCGACTGTTGGCCTGGTGCGTCAGGGCCCTTACACGTAAAACACATATTTACTTGATGTAGCTCATTTAAAACATTGCAAATTCTTATATTAAATGTGTACCAGTGTATTTTCATATTTCAATTTAAGACTTCCATCATGACACATCCTCTGGATCACAGTGCAAAATTGTAGTTCCTCCTTTCTTGATATGCTCAATGGGTAAAATAAAAATAATAAAAAGATAGAAAAGAAATGAAAAAATACTGTATGTGGTTCTGAGGAGCAATTCTGAGTGTATGTAAATACAGATTCTCTGCAGGGTTTTCAAAACACTACAATACAGTCTTAAATGTGTGGGAACCATTAATTATTTTGGGACTTAATTGCATTTTCAAGAAAGCATTGTGTATCTTGTGCGGCACTCAGTAATTTTTGGATAAATGAGGTGCTTCCGTATTATTGTGTGTTGACACTTTCGATGGGTAGATCCATGTAACAAGTTTGCCATGTTTTGGTGGAAATCTTGCCCTGGTGCTAACAAGCAGGATGCTCCTCTTCTCGCTTCCATGGTTATAATTATTAATTGTTATGATGAATTGTTTGTCTCTCACTGGAACATTTACTTAGAGTAATGGTATCTGGTGCTATTTGCATTAGTGATCCCAGGTGCTTCTATGTTTATGCTGTGTGGGTCCCCTGTTGTCGTTCGAGGTTGCTCCACAGAACATATGCTACCTCTGAAATATGATCATGGTAATTATCCTTGAAGGTATTCTGTATGGCTTGCTGTCATCATGTGTGGTATGTGTATGTGTCCCAGGGGACTGTATTTGATGGTAAGAGGCCCTGAGCACAGTTGACCTATTAGCCTTGTATACTGTGGCCTATACCAGCCCATTCACATGATACTAACAGTTCATGAATGGCTTTCGCCCATTATGCAACATAAATACATAATGGCTCTGTAAGTATGGAGATGCAACCACTGAAGAGGTTGCACTCTCAACCACATGCATTTAGATACAGCAGGCTCTTGCCACATCATTGCTACAGTACATTAACCAAAGAAGGCACTAATAGTGGCCCAGGAACAGCAGCAGACATTTTCAGAGGCAGTTTTTAAACAATAATTTAATACAGTGTTCCCAGGGCTCCTTAGAAAGTCTTAAAATTACTTAAAATAAAATCAAGAAAATTAGGGACATAAATTGTCTTACATTTACCATGAATTTGCAGTAGGTATTAAACTTGTAGATAGTGCATTTAAGGCTGATGGGAAAATTGTCATTCACAGTAGCCTGCAGTAAAACGTTCGATAGCATATATTTATTTGAGTAACTTGATATTAGACAATGAAAGTCTTGCAATTAATACAAATTTTACGTTACTTTAGCTAGATATATATGTTGCCTGGCTGCGTGTCATGTTTTCATTACCGTCAGTCATGGTTGCTAGCTAGCTAACAAGCTAGAGATGAGCTAAGATGGGGAGATGTAAGTTTAATAATGGCAAATGGCTGGAGGAAGATAAGTTTAGGAAGTGGTTAGTGTCAGCAGGAAATGAAGCCAGCTGTAATTTTTTCTTAAAGACTTTCGCATTTGTGTGGTTTTCAAAGGCTTGTGCATTCTCTTTTCAGCTCTTTGGCTTGGGACAAGCTGTTCTGAGGACTTTTATTATTAAGCTCAGCAGTGTGCTTGATGTGTTCTCTGATAGGTTAATTGAACAGTTAAGTTTTGTTTTTTTGGGGGGTCCTAAACTATATTTACTTCAGGCCTTTAATTGAATTTGACTGTTAAATGGCGCAAGAACCCTGCAGAAGGAATATAAGTTATATGTGACTGAATGTTAGAGTATCCAGTACTCACTGCATCTCCAAGCAGAGACGTTGGAGAATATATGGCTGAGGACTGCTACAACAGCTCCCACACACAATACACATTATGCTTACGATAGCTATAAAGAAAACCAAATAACATTATCAATCTAAACATTTAAGAGCTAAAAGAAGCTCATTTCTTCAGGCATTAATCATTGTCTAAGGTTTCATGACCCTGGTGGATGAACAATTTTCTGAACCCATAGTGGAGGAATGTTCTACATAAAGTGAGGTTAAAACATAAATATCACATGAGAGGATTTTTTTTAATCAAATCCAAATTGCAGATACCTTTTAAGATGAAGATGATGACATGAATGGGGATTAGGTGGCACATCTAATTCTGTAACGTGCTTGGATTCTCTGTTTCATACCCTCCCAGTTTCTCAGTAGCTGCTTCCGTGTACTGTATATCTGCAACCAGGATGTAGTTACCTATGTGTGGCCTTGTAGGTGACTGTGGGGTGAAGAAGCTAGCATTTCCCTCAGGCAGCCAGCGGGTGAATGGCATGAGTCATTCAGGGGCCAGATGGGATGTCAGGCTACAGCTTAGTTTACGAGCAAGGGCCCTGCTTCTCTAGAGATAGGAGGAAAGACGTTTGTTGGATGCTCACAGTGTAGCTATTTTCTGTACTGTAGACTGTCGAGAGTCGCAGCACATCGGTGGATCCTCCCGGGTACGGAGCAAGGAATTGTGAGAGAGAGAGCTCAGGGCAGAGCCATTCCTTGAGGGTCGGGAGGATGAAGAGATGCTTGGGGCATTGATAGCCTTTGATGTTGTGAGAAAGGGAGGGCAGGAGGGTACTTGATGAGACCATGCGGGAAAGAGGAGTAAATATAGATGCGTGTGAAAACCACATTATATGCAAAGAGTCTGTCTACCTCACAAAACTATGGTGGTAAGCTTTTCAGACAGTTCAGATCTGACTGCAGATTTGGGTAAAATAACCCAATATTGGAAATTAATGTTTTAAACATGCACAACTATAAGCTGAATTTGATATAGTACTAATCAATTCTGGGATTTTTTAACTGAACACCCACCAGCACCCCTAAAAGATCGGCCTCATAAATGTCATAGCCGCCTTTTTATAACTTCCAGTATTCCGTCTGTGGAGCTGTCCATCAGTCTGACTTTACACACCAAGGTGATGGAATGAAACGCTGTCTTATGCATGCTGAGGATAGATAGCACCAAATATAATTAATACAGCAAGAACTCTGAATAGGTAGTAGGAATTCAATCCCAGAGTAAAATTCAGCAGTTTTTCTTTTAAATAATTTATTCTGTAGCCAGCCTGGGATTTAGCTATTTTATTTCCAACTAACCAGCCAAAATACATTGATTTCATATCCTCACTCTCACCCCTTTTTTTGAGTAATATTTTTTCTTTGTTCTCTACAATATCACCACTTCCCATTTCAGTCTTCTTACTACCTCCATTTTCCCCCTCACCTCCCCTTGGCCTCAGTTGCACTGAGGCACTTTACCTCCATCACCCTTGACATCACCTTCCCCCAACCTCTAGAGACAGTTTTAAACCAGTGGTATTTAATGAAGTCCATAACAGATGTTTACCAGCATCTCAAGCACACCAAAACTATCTAAAATGTAATGATCTCCAGTCTAATATAAACACATATACCTTAAATGTATATCTGTCATATCATCTACTCTGTATCCTGACTAAAATGACAATAATTGTCCATGCCAGGTTAATAATTTTGACAACTCCACCTCCTGTCTCCAATCCACCTGTTTTTCTCCTCCTCTTCATCTTTTCAGATTGTTCAATGGGAACATTTATTTTAGGCTTGCATACCTCTGAAAATAAGAGCCCCTTTTGTTTTCCGTGCAGACAATGGCAGGTTGTTCAGGCTTCAGTTGGCATATCACAGTTAATGATCAGTACCAAAAAATGAGCAACTGTGTAAGAAAATATCTGGATCTTAGAAAAAAGGTATTAGGTACAAGTCTGTGCACATATGGACAGAAGGTAATTACGACTCCCATAGAAAATTAAATGGACAGATTCTGGTTCACTTTTGATCGGTTCGATGCTTCGTTCTCAACTGAAACAGCAAAGCGTTTTTAATTATCTTCAGGTGTGATTCACGACTGACTGACCTCTTCTCCATAGCAACAGTAGCAGACAGTGATGGGTATTGGAAAATAGAAAAGAATATTATTTCACAAAAAAGTTTAAATAATAAAAATGACGGCCATAACTTACAGAACTGTTACATAATTGCACTCATTCAGTTTCTTGCCGGATGTTAGATAAAAAGATTGACACCTCTCTCCTGTAAAGATGTGGCATAGGTCTTTTCATGTAACTCTTGGCAAGAAAGCCAGTGTACTGTGTTTGATTTTTAAATGTCAAAGCCTTAAAAGAAAACTTAAAAAATGGCAAAAATATTTCCTCTCACTTCACAACTCTATTATGGATGTCCTCTCTCTTAAATCATCTTACTTCCTCCCTCCTTCTCCTTCTTGTCCCCTCCAGACCTCCTCCTCATCAACCCTTCCACCTGCCCTTCCTCTCCGTCTCTACCTCCCATTCCTCTGTCTCACCACACCTTACCTCTCCTCCATTCTCCCTCCCTTGCTCCCATTTCTATTTCGGTGTGCTGGTCGGTCGCTGGTATCCCAGTGGGCCGGTGTACAGCGTAGCCTAAATAGACCTGCTCCACATGTATAACCTTCATCATCTCTCTCTTCTGCTCTCACTTCTTTCATTGAGTTAGTAACAATGCAGTACTGTTGGAAAAGTAGCACACCATTTCTAAACTTCCTTTTGTCTTAAATCCATTAAAATATATATTGCCAGTCTGTAGACTTGATTTTCAATTGATATTATACCTTTTGTCTTTGTTGAAATTGGAACAGGAACAGTCATTTTGGCACTGGACTGATTCACCTCTGTTAACATAGAGCACAGTAGACTTTGACAAGTGGGAAAAAATGTCTTGTAGAAATGCAGGTGACCATCGGTAGGTTGAAGAGAGTGGTGTTCATAGCAGATCTCTGGGGGGAATGTCCTGCATTGCTATTTGTGGCAGTAATGACAGTGGTGGATGGTGGCCAGAACATCATACATAATGCCCGTGTTTGTCATGAAAGGATGTTGGTGGTGGTTCTTGAGTTAACAGTCCTCTCACTGAGGGTTAACACTTGACTAGTTTATCCAAATGGGGTTATATACCACACATACACAAACACACACACATCATAGGGTCTCACATACTGTATGAATCTATTGATCTGTAACAAATGATTTGTTTGCGCACATCCATTCTTCTAGTGACATTGTCTTGATGTCAAGGACACAGATGTTATGATGTGTATGTGTTGCATTGGCAGAAATTGTAGACAGAGAACACAAAAGAAAAAAAATGTAGGCGTAGCAGGAAAAGGACAGATGTAGGAAACATTTATAACATCTTTCTACTTCTGAAGAGAAAGGAGTAGAAGTGCTGTTGGGTCTTAGTAGTAGTCACATACAGGTCTTCTTTGGATACCTCAGGTGCACTGTGTTTATTCCATTTTGTGAAGGGCCCATTGCATGAGTGAAGTGTACTCTCAATCCAAAAATATAACCTTTTACTTATCTTCCTTTTTTCTATTCTGCAGTTGCGTTCTTTTGCACATACAGACAGGAGGGGCCCATGGAGGCCAACAATAATGATGTTTATCCTAAATAAGAGCAATGATAACCGCATTTATCTTGAACCAAACATTCACAGTTACACAGTGAAACAATAAAACCATTAACAATAGCAAAATCTCCTGAAAATTATATGAGTTTTGGTTTTGGTTTTTATGTCCAAAACCATTGTGAGAGAAAAAAAAATGCAAGCGGCCAGCCACATGACCAAAGAAATTTACTCATCTAAACAATACAGGGGTTCATAAAACATAGCATCAAAACAGTGCCATGCTACCATGAATCTTCCTATTTGTCTTACATATCTTAGTCGCTATGTTCTGTACAAGAGGCAATCTTCAGGGCTGAAAAATGAAGCCAGGACAAAAGTGCCAAAAACTGCAATTTCCTGAACGGCCCCTCGAGTTTGGCCCCAAAAACAGGTCAATCCCCATAGACCCCATTCTTAAAAAACTTTTATATAACCCACCCACTTACATTTTATTAAGGGTTAAAGTTGATCATAATTAAGGATGTGGCTGCTTTGCATGACAGGCCGTCTGCTCGGCATCACCTCGCTCCTTCCCAGCGTCAGTTCTGGCTCCAAAAATCCAAGATGGCAGCAGGCAAAATGCCACACTTAAGGCTTCAGAACTGGAGTCCACAAACCAATGGGTGACGTCGTGATGGCAGCGTCCATTATTTTTTCACAGTCCTGCTCCCATGATGAGGCCATTATGAATTCTTTACATAACTCAGGAAACTGTTTGCCCCACTCATCTTTCATCTACCTCTTCCTACCTTTGCTCTATCTCCTCCTCTCCCTCTATCCTCTCTCTGACTGCAGTGTTTGGTTGAAACACCTCTCCCGTTCTCCTATTTCATCTCCTTTCTTTCTCATTTTCCTCCATTCACACCCACCTCCTCCCTGTTTTCCTTCTAATCTTTTTTTATCCCTCCCTTAAAATATAGTCCATGTTTCAGTCTGTGTGCTGCAACATTCCTGCACATTCTCCCCTTCTAATCTTTACCCTGTTGTTCCTTCTCCTTCTCTTCTACATTTTCTTGTCTGTTTGTCCCTCATCCCAACTCTCCTCCTTGCTCCGTTTCTTTTCCTCCCTCCTTCCCTGATGAACATACTTATCGCGTCCTCCAGTCGCAGCACCAGGAGCGTGTTCCCCTCTGACGCAGTCTATTTAATCTCTATCCCACAAGGGATCTCTCACATGGAGCAGCCGTCTCTTTAATAAGGACAATTTCTCCTGCTCTGCACCTCCTTCTCCTCCTCTCCTTCTCTCCTCTCTGCCCTCCCCTCTCCTCCCTTCCCCTAGTGGCTCTGTAAAAGGGATAGAAGAGGTAGAAAAAGAGAGGGAATGAAATAGAAGGCAGTGAAGAAGAGAGAGATGGCTCTCAAAGGACATATTATAAATGATATACAGCCATTTTGCTCTGCGAGGGAGCAAAACCCCATCGTGGGCAGACACACACACACACACACACACACACACACACACACATATACACACCACTACTCACACAGGTGCTCCTCTGCAGTGTAGTAGCAGTGACCTTGAGGCAGTCCTTAAGCAGTACTGTGGCCCGGTGGTCAATCACTCTGCCATAGCGCTCTACTGTATATGCAATATTAAGAAGATTGACCAGTGAAAGGAATGTGATGAAGTCTTAAAGGACATCTTTGGTATTTTATTTTAACCTGGACCCTATCTTTCCATGTGTTTGTGTTGAAGTGGCTAATGGGAACAATACTTCTCAAAATTGGTCCAGTACTGAGCAACAGGACTGCAGTGAAACCGCTCGGGGCATGTTTGCACTGTCAATGTACATCCGTTGTAAATGTTGCTGTTGTTTTTTTTTTACCACTGATGGGCTCAGATCAGTGTCTTGACAACATTTCAGAAAGCATTCCTACAGAGATAGACCTTTTTGTTAAACAGTAAAATCCTTTTTATTTAACCAGCAACAGCCCAGAAATTACTATTGCCACCAGACTCCTTTCACATAAACAGTAATTTTAGTGTTATAGCATATTTTCACATCTGTGAATTAAGGGTTTAATTCAGCCAAATCAGAGTTTATTTAGATAAAGTCTGGTAGGTGTGGCGGCAGTGATTTCTGGGCTGTTTCTAGTTAAACAAAAAGAATCTAACTCTGTTATAAAAAGATCTATCTTTGTAGGGATCCTGTCCATAATGATTTCAGACACTAAGAATAATAATCTGAGCCTACTAGTGGAAAAAACAAGCACTTCTAGTGAATGGACATTGACGCTGCATACGTGCCCCAGTGGTTACATTGCAGCTAGTCTTGCAGCTGCAGCTCTCTTACTCAGCACTGGACCAATTTCAATTTCATTTAATGATTAAAAAAATCAGTCATAAGTACTAATAAAATGAAGAGAATATACATTTTTGGTTGCCAGGATGTATACACAAATGTAAAATAAGGATCTCTGATTGGTGTATATCCTCTGCCACAGGCCTTTTTACCTTTAATTTTTAATGTGCTATCCATAATAATCTGCAAGCTAGAACTATTGCAAAGATGACAAAGCACTTATTGCCATGCATGTGTAGTTATGTCTTCTCATTTTCTTGGTATGGAGTGAATGTGTTTGTTACACTAAAAGAAACAAAAGCTAGAAGTGAAGTTGATGGACACAACTCCACAAACCTGTTCAATATATTATCCAAATGCTGTGTGTGTGTGTGTGTGTGTGTGTGTGTGTGTGTGTGTGTGTGTGTGTGTGTGTGTGTGTGTGTGTGTGTGTGTGTGTTTCATTACAGTCTTCCATAGAGATGGACATAACAACAGTGTATTGGTTAAAAGAAACAATGCAGAGTTCTGCTTTAATTAATCATAAAGGGACCAATCCCACACAGTCCCCCTGAATGATTAAGTGTACTAACATATAAATCTGAAAGCTTAATAGTATACTGTAAACTAAAAAAACCTCTACTCTTCATCAGTGACTTGTTAACACACGCTGCGGTCTTGATGTCTTGAAATAAATAAGGAGCCCATGAAAGCCTCTCCAACCTAGCAACCCAAAAAGATGTTTATTTCATGTAGTTTCCTGTTCATCTGTTAAGCATCAACAAAAAAAAGTATTAACCGTTGATGAAGTTGTTAGTGACAACAGATAAACCCTTTGTATACCTTACTACAAAGTATGCCTTGTTGCAAAGATGTGCCAGTTTTTTAAATGCAGCATAATACAAACAGATGAGCAGGTGTAGGTAAAAAATAATAATGGCATGTGAACATTTCCGCGGGGACGTGTTGTGAAGTGCAATCACTTCACAAATGCTTAGGCTTTTATATGAGGGTTTGATTACTGTCTCTGGAGAAATACAGTCTGGGCTGGTTTCCCAGACAGAGAGAGATTAAACAAGGTTTTGGACTAAAACAAAATTTATATCCATTTGATGTCCACTGAAATGCATCCCCAGTTTAGAGTAAGCCTAATTTTTGTTGAGAAATTGGTCTTGAATGTATAAATTATCTGGAACCTGTACCTTTTTTTATCAATAGTGGTGCAGTTGAAAAGCTGGTACACCATATTGATTTCCCTTATTATAAATATACTGGTTACAATAGAAGGAAATTTAGATGAGCTGGAGAAGGATTTTTATGTGTTAAAAGAGTTTGCAGTGGGGAAAATAAGGCTGCAGTTGTATCAGGAAGATGTTCCTCATATTTAATGCATATTAAGTGTCTTTATTTATTTTCCATCTTGTTGTAGATGACATTTGTCAAAACAAAACAACCAGCAGTAATGTGAATGTGTGTATTTATATACTGTTTATTGTATGATACTGTACAGTTCTTTTATTGAGGCAGTGAAAACTTTATTCTATTAGATCCCAGCTTGTCAAAGGAACTGTTAGACAGACAGATACTGTATGTTGAAATACACACACATGCGTGCAAACACACACAAACGAACACATGCGGATGCTGTACATGGCCGGCAATGAAGTCAGCTGTCCCAAGAGATGCCTGACTGAATTAAGAGAACAGATGTCAAAAACCAGACTCTATTGGCCTGCTCCCATGGAGCCTGGTGCTGACTCACAACAGTATACAGTATGTTTGCCTGAGTGAGTGTATACTATTAGTGTACAGATTGGCACCCAGTAGGCATGACAGAAAATGTAAGAAATAGATGTAGTGATCTTAGTAGATTGTAGATATAAAACTGACTGTAAAAGATGCATCTGCCTCTAGGGCTGCCACGATTAGTCGACTAATCGATGACCAATCGACTATTAAAATAATCGGTGACTATTTTAGTAGTCGACTAATTGGGTCATCGAGTCATTTTTCATAGAAAAGTACTATAAAAGTACCCCAAAATACTCTTACTGCAGCTTCTTACGTTCAGATATTGGCAGCTTTACACACTCTCCCGTGACAGTGAACTAAAACCCTTTGGCGTGAGTATGAAACAAGACATTAGATGACATTTTGGGGTTTGGGTGAGACAGACCGACATTTTTCAATATTTTAACACATTTTTCGGTGAAATGAAAATAATCGTTAGTGGCAGCCCTATCTGCCTCCAACAAGCAATGATAACATAAATAACATAATAACATAAATTTAAACTGTGAATTGTATTTATCGTTAAGGTATACTTGAATTTTAAAAATGATAGTTATTTTAAAAACACTCAGTTGTTACTCAGTTGGCCAACAGGATAATCAGTTACGGAAAATGAATGATTGAATGAGTAACAGCAGTAACAATTGGAAGCCCAGCCGAGCTTAGAACGTAAACGTGACGCACATGGGTAGGTCTGTTACGTTTCACTGTCCAATTAGTTCAGCCGTAAGGAACACACAGCCTGGCATTACAGAATTCTTACAGGTGATCATAATGACGACAATTGGGTTTCAAATTTTCGATTTTTGACTTGTCTGCATTGAGCCATGATCTCTCAAGGGAGAACTGCATACAAGATAATATTTTTCCCCCATCCCTCGTAGTACATTTTGTATCCTTGCTTTTTATTTGAAACTATACATTTTAGTTGACAGGCTTGCAATGTACAATGCGTGTACAGGTGGGTAGTAGTGTCTTGCTCCAGGGCTCTTGAGGGACAGGACAGGTGGTTGTTGAACCTTTGACACCCCACCACTCTACCATCAGACCACCAGACCAGCTCATTACTTTAGTTCCTGCCTGCCTGGAGAGTCTGCCCTAAGATAAGTGAATCACTCAAAAATACAGTGGCAGAAACTGACATCTCCAAATGCTTCTCTGTCCCAGGTCGCTGTCATATATCTACATTCAGCCCTTGTCCTCTGAAATGTCCTGAATCTGAACTGGCTGCTGGAAGCCAGGAGTATGGATAGCAAGTTGACAGGCGTGGTGATGCTTTTAGCTGAATATGCAGAGTCCCGGGCTATAACCGGCTTGTTTCTCTCCATGTCAGCTCTTTTCCTGAGTTGACCTCTCTCCTCTCTTTTCTCCCGCTGTGGGGCAGAACAAGGGTGGTACCACGGCTGCCAACACAGACAGACAGCATTTCCCTCTCAAGGGCACATAAACAGATACTGTGTTGTTGGATCAGATCCAGCCCTGCCTTGCTCAAGGGCACAGAGCAGCTGTCTCTCAACTTTGAGTTTACACATAATGTAGAGAATAATCCATAACACCCCGGCAGCAGTAGGAAAGTGGAACAGGAACATGGATACTGTCTTCCTCTGACTTCGAATTTTACCTTTGCCGAACCTTTAAAACGTCATGCCTTGCCTATTGGCACAAAGGAAGCAGAGACTAAGCCTGTTTAGTTTTGCCCAGGGGAATAGGGATATGCCACATATATAGTCACACTTACCCAAGGGCACAGGATCAAAGCACAAAAACCAGACACTGCCTAATGTGCAAACACATCATTTCAGCTTCTACAGTTCACTAATCTACCCCTTCTCTTGTGACAGTGTTAGTCAGCTATTGCAATTTTATCCACTGAATGCATTCAGCACAGCAGCTCTGGATTTAAAGGAATCTTTTTTGGGAAATTGTCTACATAACCTCTGATCAAACCTTCAGTGGTGAAGAAAATATTCAGATACTGTAGTTATTTAAAAGCACAGAGACAACCATGTAAATATTTAGTCAGCTAATTGATTAAATGTTACTACTGTCGCGAGTTGGCACCAGAAGTATGTTTAAAAGTCATGGAAACTAGTTGTTAGGAGCATCCCTAGTGAAAATGATGAATTATAAGTAAAAGTCATTCAATCAGAACCTTACTAGTTACTAAAAATAGTAGTATATCAGTATTTCTATACAGTAAAGAAATACAAGCCTGTAAACTCTAAATGACTAGCCTTACATTAGTGGCATGTGGAAAAATCAATGCTATTGAATACTGTCCAAGTACATCTGTGAAAGTACATCTGGAATATTAAAGGAGATCCATCCATTTTCTGCAGCTGATGGAACTTTTTGGACGGGGTTCAGTCACATTACAGATCAGTCAAAGTGCTTCTACAAGCAGAGATCAATGATCTTTCAACCCTACACTGTAATTCACCTACAGCGATAGTGTTTGTAAAAGTGTGATGAATTATTAGGATATAGTTCTTATTCTTATCAGAGGTGTGGACTCGAGTCACATGAATTGGACTCGAGTCAGACTGGAGTCAAAAATTTGATGAGTTTAGACTGGACTTGAGAAAACAAGAAAGACCTGCAACTCGGCTTCACATGAGCCTTTTGACTTGAAAATACTTGATACCTTTCCCCATGCTCAAAAGTTATTTAAAGTGTGCCATAATCAATGAATTTCACTGAATTTCCTGAATCGGTGATCACTAATGCTTTTCATTTCCAGCATGTCGACACTTCATGATTTATTCGTATACATAAACTATGCTGTGGTCAACTAAAAATTAATTGCAGTATGCAAAATGTGCAGGTAAAAAAAATTACAGGTGCAACATCTTCCAACAAACTTGTTTCAACAAATAAATAAATACAAATTTTAAAAAGCAGTCGTGATTTTGGTACATTTAACTAGGGACTGTACTTGGGACTTGTCAGTCTTGACTGGGGATTTGACTTGTGACTTGCAAAACAATGACTTGATCCCACCTCTGATTCTTATACTCTTAAAGCTTTTAAAAATATCTCTTATAGAGATTTACAAAATTATATTGAATAATACAGAATTACTTTTATGATTTTTAGTGTGTATTTAATTAAGTTTGCAGTATCCCTACACGCTCATTAGCACCTCTCCAGCTCTACCCCAAACAGTGCACTTTCTCTGCAGCTCCAAGCAGACAGACAATAAGCGGCACATAAGAGAGTGTGTAGACTTCCCTTACCTGTCATGACTATTTCATGACTCTCTCTGGTAGTTTGAATTTTAATAGCTGTCCCTATTGTGTCCAGAGCTTATCTGAGCCCCTGGGCGAAACCAGAGACTGACACCCAGATGGGAGACAGCAGATAGACCACTGTCACTCTCCCTTTCAGCCTCTTGGCCCTGCATGCTCTCCCTTTCCACTCCCAAGGGGGGAGGGGGGGGATTGCTTATTTGGGTGAGTGTGCGCAGTGTTTGTGTGCAGTGTGTGCAAGTGTGTGGGCATGAAGGGAGAATACAACAGCTCCTAATCGGCATGGTTGGCTAAAGCCACAGAGCCAAAATGACTGTGTCAGGGTTTGTGGAATAGCATTATTCAAATCTTGATTTTTCTCCTGCAACACAATGAAAAACCGTTATCCTCCACCAAATTCATTGGGAGATTATTAAATGTGAACCATTAACTAGTGATTCAGATCCAGTTAATGGGAAATTACAGTAATTCTTCAGCTCCAAATCTTTGTATTTAAGCTGACAAAATGTTCTCGTATCCCTGCTGCAGTCATGCGTACAACAGTCCCTATATAGATATACTGACAGTCACACATGAGAGGAGTTGAGAACAGGTGTGTTTGCATGAATGTGAAAAAGAGAAAGTGAGAGACAGGCAAATAAAAAAAGGAAAGGCTGTGTTGTTACAGCTACTGGATAGCTACAGCTCTTTATTATTCATCACAGTGTCTATAAGGTAAATAAGAATTCTTTACCAGTGACATTTCATCAGTAGATAAGATCAGCCTTTATTTATTCCCAGAGAGGAAAGTCACATGTTCCAGCAGCACATGGACAGAAATACATACAGGTAATAATAAATAGAAAAAATAATATGAAGTGTATAAAATAAAAATAATAAAAGTATCTAGGAATCATTTATTGGACATTTATCTGAATATCATAGATGGATAGATGAATGAAAGAGTGATGAAGGATAGGTGGAAGGAAGAATGGAGGGATGTAGGTAGATTGATTGATTGAATGAATGGTTGAACAGTCTGGAATTACAGGATGGAGTTACTGACCCCATTACACTTTGCCCTTATCACTAAGCAGTCGTGTCTAAACACGCTCGCACACTCTCACTATCTCTTTCTCTGCCGCGCACACACATACACACACACACCTCCCCACACAGAGGCTGTAAACAGATGTCTCATTAATGTTGTGTCCACATCTAGGGCAGTCGGGCCAGCTAACATTACAGTGTTTGAGGCTCAGATGGTGGAACAGATCCACTAAATGACTAAGAGACTCATATTTGTTCTATCCTTTTTCACTTTGATCACTTGCAGTAGGTTGAATAAGCACATTTGTACTGTAGGTGCTTTTAACTCTCATCACTGTCTATGACTTCGGTCCCACACAGCAGACTGCATGGCTTTATTACAGCACAAGCTCGGCGTTAACTCGGTTCTGACACAGTTTTGTTCTACCTAAGAAAGCTTTCTGTTTCACCACATTTTACTCCTCTGTGTCTCACACGTTGAATTTCTTTACACCGATGTCCTGCACCCCACAGTCACGTGGAGTCAGTGTTGCCAGATGGGATGTTAAACCATGGTACCAGAGGCTAAAAATATAATATTTTCAGGAAAATTATCATACACGAGTCATCACCACAAGAACGGTGTAAATATTTAAAGGATAACTTCAGCATTTTTTAACCTGAAACCTATTTTCCCCTGTGTATATTTGTCTAAGAGACTGATGTGAATCAACGGTTCTTTAAATTGGTCCCCTTTGCTGCTGTAACACTGCAAATTTTCCCACTGTGGGAACAACAAATAATTATCTTACTAGAAAAGACCATGTGTAGGAGCTCTTACAATACCTATTGTTACCATGTTTATTCATTGCCAGTAGGTGTCTCCTTGATGTACAGGAAGAGCAGATGTAGGCACAAAATATAATAAGGTTGTACATGAGTATATTTTTCCACCACCACACGCACATTGTTACTGTGAATGTCACCTGCTGAAGCAGTCTATATAGATTTCAGTGCTGTATCAGTTGATATTTGCACCTACTAATCATTTATTGATTGTTTTTGTCGTTATCCTGCCATGTTTTTATGTGTAACTTTATGCAATGTCAACATAATAACTTCAGCAATAGCATGAGCCTATCTCCACTCGTCTGCAGCAGGTATCTTCACTCTTGGAACAGCAGTTTTCTTAAAGCCCAGCATACACTGTACGATTTTTAAAATCTTGTTGTTAATACCAGCTCACACTGTACGAGTGAATCGTCTGCGATGTGCAGCCAAAGCTCACGATTTACGTGCTCACACTGTACGTTCCGATCATCAAGCACGATCAGAGAGCTCACATTGTACGGGTGAAAACGGCTCGTCGGCCCCTGCAGACTGTCCTGCCCGTTGACAGCTGTCAATAAAGATACATTTGAAAGCTCCGATTTGTTCCGGAAGTGCCGTTGTTGTCAACGAAGCAGGACAAGCAGTTTGCTTTGATGATTTGCGCTATACTGTGTGCCGAAACGTCCAAAAAGAAGAGGNNNNTTGTACCTCGTCTAGCGTGCTAGCTTGTATGTTTGTTGCGCTTGCTTGAAAATGAGAGCAGAAAAAACTTACCAGGCAGCTGAAGAATATTGGCTATCTCCTGCCATGTCAGAAATTCGTCCGACTGTGGTTCTGGAACAGATGATCGGCCCTCGCCAAGGCCTCGTCCACATTGTCGAAATCAGCTAAATATTCATCCATAGTACTGAAAACCTTTAAGATAATGCTAAACTTTGTTTTCTATTCCTGCGAGTACTCACTCTCACTCCAACTCTAACTCATGTTTTCACTGATTTCTTGCGGCAACAAGTCACATCTTACGAGATTTCTGAACCAGATTTACTCTTGATGAGACAATAACAAACAGACTGGATCAAGTGAAACGTAAAGAGATGCTTAAGACACTTAAAATTACAACCTGAGTGGCTCTGTGGCAAAAATAACCACTTAAGTGGACCTACTGTCAATTGCCCCACATGCGTGGCTGCCTGGGTGCTGCTGTCTAGCTCAGTGCTGGACCAATATGAAGAAAAAAAATCAAAATTGTTTACATCACCTAGATACATATACACGGGGAAAATGGGATCCAGGTAGAAAATTGCCAAAGTTTTCCTTTAATTTTATGTAACATGTATTTAATTAACTTTTTGACATGCCTACAGATCTACCCACATTGTTTTTATGCCTCCACTGAGGCAGCATCTGTGACTGGAGGTATTATGTTTTTGGGTTCCCCATCCTGTTCTCATGAACACGATGTCTCAAGAAAACCTTGAGAGAATTTCTTCAAATTTGGCACCAACATCAACTTGGAGTTAAGGATGAACTAATTAGAATTAGTTTTTGGACATAATTCAAGAATTCATTAGCTGATTATGAAAACTTCTCTCACAAATGTTAGAATAAAATGATGAAGTGATGACATCTTCAAAGGTCAACTTCACTGTGACATCATAATGTTCCACCAAAACACTTTTCTGTCCATTTTACAAAGTCATAACTCAGGAACAGAAGGGGAGACATTTGGTCAGTTACTTAATTAGTGACACTGATCTTGAAACTGTGAATTTATAGATTTTTGTGCTGCCGTAAGAGAGATGTATGTGAATATGTGGCTTCTGTGCAGCAGCATCGAATTTGAAGCTGTCAGCTGTCATGGCTACATATGAGTCTGGACAAACATGGTTGTAAACTGTAACTGCAACTCAACTGGCTCGTAAAGGCATACACACATGAGGCGGTAATTGTATTTTTTTTTTTTTTAAGCAAGCTTACATAGCTAAGATGAATGGAAGTGTCCATAAGTCCATCAGTCTGACAAATTCTGTTGTAGCCTACTATTAAAAATTTAACTACAAGACAGCACAACTGGAAGCCTGTTCATATTCTGCATGAAAACAGTTAAGGCCATTAGTTAAGATAATTAAAGAAGTAACTGGGCTTACTGGTGCATTCAGAGCAACTCAACTTGTACACAGCATACCCTAATTAGAAAGTTCAAGCCCCAAAACGACAGCCATGGTCACAAGTCATGTTCATCATAGCCTACACCAAGCGTGATTAATTTATCTGGAAAAGAAAGATGTAGGATTCATCTTTAGTTATCCTGATTAAGTTGGGAAATAAAGTAAGACAGCACAGACTAAATGGTCAAGTTATGGTCCATGATGGCACTTTTTGGGGTTATTGATCATACATCGTACAGAGGGCAAAATGATCGTACAAATGCAATAATTGACGTAAATCTGGCAACACTGCGTGGAGTAACCCAGCTCAAGGAGAAATTGGGAGTGCATTCTTGTATGCAATGAATCATCCCCTCAATTCAAACATGACACAATCGCAGTCTTTGTATGATTAACTGTGCGGCCTCGATGCACATACACATGACTGTTTAAACTGTGGGTCGGTCACATGCACCAGGGATCCATATTATGAACTTGAGCTCACTCATGCACAGAATTTTCACACAATAATAACTTTTTCATGAATTTTGATAAGGACTATATGCACCGAAGCCTTCATCCTGCATTAGTCACTGTCAACTTGTTCCTGTTTTTCCCCTCCATGCTGCTCTTGACTTGCTACTTGCCAGGCATCCAAAATATAAGAGGTGTAAATTAAACCTTTGGGAATTCAAATCCTGTGATATGAGCAGCATACACCAGCCAGATCAACAGTATGGGTTTTTGTTGCTTGTTTTTCTTGCATAACATTACATAATGAGCTTTTTTTCACAACATTATAAAATAAATAAAAAAAAGTGCAAGAATTATCGTCATAGAAACAAAAGAGCATGTGTACTTTGGGTCAGAACATAATAGCTTATAAAATGAATGTGGGATGCATTATTCAGTCTTTTAGACCTGAAGATTTATACAAGCATCTTCATCATCCAGCTGTCTGTACAAGACCCCCCGCAACATTTAAGCCCATACATACAGTAGGAATACTAAGTAATGATCAGTTATCCTGTGGAATAAGTGGTGTGTGTGTGTGTGTGTGTGTGTGTGTGTGTGTGTGTGTGTGTGTGTGTGTGTGTGTGTGTGTGTGTGTGTGTGTGTGTGAGAGAGCGAAAGAGAGCTGTGAGCTGTGTTCTCTCACTCCACTCTGCCATCTCTCGCATGAGTCAGACTCATAGAGCACAGTGCGTGACAGCAAAACTCACCCACTTGTGCAGCTGCCCCCACAGACTCACACAAATGCACACACACTCACACACAATTGCATATTTTATTTTCGGCAGTGCAACATACATTTAATTTGGGATGTTGGGAGACAGCTGAAATCAGCACTGGCATTTGAGCCTTTTTATAGGAAAACATAGTTATGTGGCATCAGAAAATTTACAGACGCAGTGGATTCTTTGTCACAATAATGAAAGAATCGTAATACCAAGACCAAAAGGTGTTTTAAGTGGTCAGCTTGTAGCATTGCCAAAATCATAAGACATAATAATCTTTGTAGACATTCGCCACATCTAAAGGTTTGGCTGCTGCTTGTGTATTAACACGTGATCTTATTCAAATGTTATAAATATCTTCAGATTTTCTCGACAGCTGTTCGTCTGATCGACTTCACGCTTGGCAGGTGTATTGCCGAGGACTCAAGGAAGTGCGGTGTCAAGTGCGAGCTCTTGAGATTTACGGGACGTATTCATTAGTAGTGCATCATGTACACACTGTGTAGTGTATTGAGACGGGACCTTTATTAACTGTTACACTGTCACGTGGCATACTAGGTACAGCTCGCTCTTCTTCGCTCGCCACAGTTTCCAAGAACAGATGAAATAAGAGATGTTACATTGTTAAAATCTCAACCATTTTAAGCACCAGTGATATAAGTTTTGGAATGAACACGGTTGTTCTAAGAAATATCCTGGTCCCAAATAGCTCGCTGTTAAGCCTTGTTTGGATCAAAGATTTCCGGTGAGAGGAGCCGTTTTAGAACGTGCCAGGGGTTGTCAAATGGTCTGTTTTAGCTCAACTCACGTTGGTTGATGTTGTCACCTATGATACAGCTTGCCAAATTGCGATGGGCTGGTCTTAGAACATAAGGCATGTCACCTGTTTCAACAGCCAATCAGCTTTGTAGAGTCAGTCATGAACTGTCAGCAGACGGTATGTTTGCTTGCTGTGGCATACTCGCCCTCCTTCCCCGCCGAGCCCAAGCCTGTCTCATTTACATCACCGCGACTGTTGACATGTCGGTCTCCGTCTTTATGATGTGCCTGTAATGATGTGTTGTGCACATGCAGCACACATGCGCAAGAAAACAAAGCCGTTATTTGTGCCTAAAAAAAACGGGGGGAAAAACAGAGTTGTTGATATGGAGATGACAACTCTCTCCTCTCGTTGCATTGGTGTAAACTGGCAGATTTCAGAAGTCTGCAGATGGCACGTTGCAAGTTTTAACTCGTTGCATATCTGTGGTCTGAACTGGGCTTTAGTAAATGATATGTATACTGTAGCATTGTTAGTGGACGCAACTTTATTATGGTGGGTGTATTGCTCAGGACCCAAGGAAGCACAATATTGACAGTAAAGGTATTTGGATCAGCAGTTCTCGAGAAAGCTGCAAGCAGCAATCCTGGAGGCCATGCAGTCGGCCCAGTCCGAACTGGCATGTTTGGATCAGGACCAGTAACTTCCTTGAGTCTCCGCTGGTTGCCTGGCAACTGGTCCCTGACAAGGAATAGAAACGTAAAGAAGCGTTTTTCCCAAAATGTCAAACTGCTCTTTTAAGTAATTTTTCTGTGACAGCAGATACCGTGTCCAGAGCTCCTCTGTTACCTGATAAACATGAAAATCTGCCACTGATCCTATCCCTGCAGTATGTGTCTCTTAGGTGTAGCACAGCACATCTGCAGTTTGAAACTGAACTATCATTTTGTGTGCACAGGCAGAAACATACCAAAATAGGTTGGTGTCAGACACATATATGGACACACGTTATAGAAAAGACATGGTGTCAGAAATTGCTCAGTGTCACTTTCCAGTCCATTACCTCTGGGATGGGGCTGTCCGTAGGGGAATGAACGATAGATATGTGTGTTGGTGTGACCCTGTGACTCCTCTCAAAATGAGAGAATGCATTTTCTCAGTTGTTTGTTTACATACAGTACAGTATATCTGCTCGCCTGTTTTGCCGCTCTAAGGACATGTCACATCAACTCGTCCTCACAGAGAGCCTTCCAGCCTCCTGCTGTGACCTCTTGCACTCTCAGTCCTGATAGGGTGTGGAGAGTGTAGAGAATAAGAGCATGCGAAACCACATGGTAAGCTAAACAGAGACCAATCTTCAAAGCTAAGAACACACCAAAGAGGACACATTGCTAAAACAAAACTTTTTCAAACTAGAAAAACCCACACACCCATTTCCTGCTGTTTTAAATGCTGTACTAACATCAAACCCCTGATGTTTCCCCCAAAAAAGTGAGGAAAAAGGGCTTCCTTTCTTTAATGCCATCTTCATTTAACAGTGGGTGGACCTGCTGTGCTGCAGGGTGTGGCTCCCCTCACAGGATTCATTTGTTCAATTTAGTAATATTACCCACTATCGTCTTAAACTAAAGAAACGGATTAGAAGAAAGGTATCTAAACCTAATCTTTGATCCAGTGCCTTACATTGAATTTTCTTCAGACATTGACCACATTTGATTGAAATAAAATGTCATAGACATACATGTGTTCATGTTCATGTGATATGGGTCAGCACAGATTTACACCTTATCAGTTTACAAGATTGAACATAAATCAGGTACTTCTGTCTCTTTCTGGGGTGTGATGAATACCCTCACATAATGTTTGCTATGCTCTATATTGGTTAGATTTTTGGTTGTAAAGCTTTGTTTGTCTATGTCTAAAAATCCCTGAAAGTATACAGTGTATACTGTGGAAAATGGATCACCTTGGAAACTGACAAGTGAATATTCATTTAACAGTGCTAGTAAGCTATGAACCATTTTACAACACTGTTTGTACACATATTTATTTTTAAACATACTAGAGATTTAATTCTGGTTTTTCAGTGTGTCTCACTGTGCTTACGTAGATTGCCAAGAACAAATGTACAGGACTATCTTTCACCTCATTCTACATAATATACACAACCCCACTGCCTTCGTAGCATGACCCAAAAGCATTCAAAAGAACCGTGGCGATGAATGTGGCTCAACAACACGATATGCTGCATTAGCGCCATTTCGTTTGTTTTGGAAAAATCACTTAATGTATCCTGATTTTAGTGCTGAATAAATAAGCTTTATTGTTCGGTCATTATTGGGTGTGTTGTTGCGTTGTAAATGACAGAGCAGCGACGTGTTGCAAAAGGCAGATTTAGCCAAAAACGGCTCCTTCTCTTCACCCCCCTCTGTAGTATTTTAAATAGAAAAAGAAATGTTAGTGTTTAGTGTCTAAAACTATACACTACGCTATGTAGTAGGCTATGGCACAACAAAGTAGGTAATTACAATTACCACATTAAAGCAGACAAAAAAAGAACTATGTCACCTATTTACTTACTTATGGTAGAAGCACAAATATTAGGGACAAATGACCAAGTTAACTAAATCGAGCAGGCAAAACACTCCGATCATGAGCGTGGTGTGAAGCCGTACAGAGGGTCCTAGTCGAAATGGTGGGATCCAAAACCGCTGACATTGGTAGCGCTCCCTCCTTCCTTAGCTCCCAGTATGTCGTTTTCATTTTGAATGTATTTACCAATTATTAAACATGCACTGAAGTATAAAATAAGAAGGTCCTCGCCACATTAAAAAAAACAAAACGTGAACATAGCAGTTGTGGCTGTTGCTTGTCATCCTCTTTGGTTGGCTTGTCATTAGCAAGGAATTGTGTATCTGCTGTTGTTGCGACAGCAATAGCCATTTTTCTTGTCTCTGTGTCGACCTTCCTGTTAACTGTCTGAATCTTTTCACATTCCTCTTCATCCCACGCCTTCCTCTTATCTATGTAATTTGCTTACATGTATTATTGTGCTTCTTTTTTCTTGTAAATGTCATCCTTAAGAAGCGGCTATAGTCTGCCTCTGCAGGCACAGCGACAAACATCTCTTCTTTTATGGCATAAAATGGTGTCATTATTATGGAGGTCATTCTCAAGGACACTGTGACACATTTCTCCATCACTCCATCTTCTAATAAGAGCATGATAATTATCCACCTTTTAGCCACTGATGGGTTATTATTCATAGAGTTACTCTACATGCAGCCTACTCTCGTTCTCTCTTTGGTTTCCTGTCTCCTGTCTCTCTTTCTCTCACTCTCTTGTGCTCTCTGAGTCACACTTCAACCGCTCTCTGTCTTCCCTCTTCATTTCCCCCTCTCTCTTTTTAAAATGGTGAAAGCTGAGAGTACATGTTCAAGCTATTGATTCGCTGCAGAAAAAAGCATCAATATTTTGCGTCGTTATGATGATGATGATCATCATCATCGTAGAACCCTGTTGCCATGGTGACTTGTTTTGGCACACGGTATTGTGAGGGGGCAAAAAAAGTTCAGACAGACAGGCAGGAAGACGTAAAAGCAAATGCAGGGGTAAAACAGATCCTGCTGGGAGCCAGTCAAACACGTTAAAACAGTGTTTACTCCATAATGTTAAGGTTATTATTTTCTATATAAATGTAATGTGTTTGCTGCTACGCTGTGACGTGCCTATTTTACAAGGACATTTGGAGGTCATTGCGCCATTTCATTCTTTACTGTATTTTCTTTGTTGGAACATGCAGTACATACTTGTGCACACACATTCACATGCATGCATGCTCTTGAACACAGAATACACACTCACACACCCATACACACTTTCTCACATATTCACCCATTCTCCAAGGTTCAGAGTCGCGGGTATTTCCACTCAACGAGTGGGATGCATAGTGTTTCCATGGAGATCTATTTTTAGCCCCGGACAAAAAAAGGGCCAACTGTTAAAATATGCCATCATGTTCCCTCTGACTGAAAAAAAAATCCCATTTCCTCTCCTGTAGAAAGGATGGCATAAAGTTTTTTCCTTTTTTTTTTAATGTCTCTGTCTTGTCTATTTGGAAACAGGATGTTAGGTATCATTTGTCAAAGCAGACTTGAATCCTAGATCTTGCTGTGTTTGATATACCAGAGCATTACCAGCCATAAATTATAGAGTAAGAACAGTAAAGAAGAGGAGGTGAGAAGGCAAAGTTTTATCTCTATTGAGTTTTAAAAAATATCTGTAAATCTTTGGTTGTGAATAATAATAATTCTGTAATCTAGTCAAACAACTGGTCAGCTGACCAATTAAAAGTTAAGGAAGTTAAAAGATAGCAGTTGTGATAGTCAGTTTAGTCATTTATTAAAGGAACAGTTTACCAAAAAAAATACAAGTACATATTTTTCATCTCAACTGTTTATTAATCTAGATTGTTTTGGGGTAAGTTGCCAAGTGTTGGAGATACTGGCCATAGACATGTCTTCCTTCTCTTGAATATAATGGAACTAGATGGTACTCGGCTTGTGGGGCTCAAAGCACCAAAAACATACATAAATTTATTTTTTGGCACCACAAGCCAAGGGCCATCTAGTTCAATTTTATTGGAGAGAGGACAGAAATTTCTAAGACAGATATCTCCAACACTCTTCAACTCGCGTCCAATCAATCTAGATTATTAAACACCACCACAAACAAGAGGAAAAAATATGTCTATGATTTTGGGGGAACTGTCCCTTTAACAAAAAAACAAACAAACAAAAAAATGTTCCGTAATATGTGCCAGTTATAGTTTCCCTTTAATCAACATATTTTACTTGAATATCTTTAGGTTGTGGATTTTTGGTCACTCCCCCCCCCCCCCCCCCCCCTTCTCCATTTTATGAACTAAACAATATATGATGTCTCAGAAGGTAATAGACAGGCTGATCGATGGAGAAAGAGTCCTAAGTTGAAGGTCTAGTCTAATCGTTGTATTTTTAATGATATAGTATCTTATTATCATTACATTAGTGTTGTCCTTACGCCGAACTTCATGGTCAGGTTTCTAAAATGATCTAAGAGGAGAGAGGGGAGAAGCAGGGGCAGTTTTTCTTGGCTTTGGACCCAGACAGCCTGAGAAGCCCATACTGATTATTTATGGCGCAGTCCTTTGCATGATTTATACCATAATCATAAGTTCTTTTAACAGGCACTAAAAATTCTAACAGTAGCCATCTAATAGTCACAATCAACTTTGGCCAAATGTGGTTTATTATTAAGCATGTCTGCTTAATTAGCTACTATTTAGTGTAAAGTGAGTGAAATTGAGTGATTTGATGGCATGCAACCAAGTTCATAAATAAGATTAAAACGCGGTATGCATTTCTGGTACAGTAAATGGCTTTTACTTAATAATCTGCTGAGTCATCAGCATGCCCACTGTTTGTTTTAAGTCCATAAGATGACTATCTTAAAGGGAAGTCATTTGACGTTAACGATAGTGCATCATCTCTCATCTACAGTAATTTTTTTATTGGTTGACTCAAATTTCCTTTACAGAAAGCTTTTACGTTTTGAACTTTGATTACAACAATTACAGTGAGCTTTCATAAAATAAATTGCCCATTATATAGAGCGAAGAGTCCCCTCCCGTCTATTGTTCATGTATGTTTGGTACAAAGTCGGTTCAGGCTTCACTACTCAGTGATGGACTCTAGCACAAAGACTCCTTTGCAGTCACCCTTAATCCTCTTTGAGATTGCTGTGAGTCATCTGTGTATCGCCACAGTTTTTCTGCCCTCTCACTGCCTCCTCAAAATCCACTGCCAGAGCAGTTAGGTGGGCTGACAGTATTTAGCCTACAATATTTCATAATCTGGCAAATGAATCTTAAGCAGCATTGCAATCAGCTATCCAGGAAGGAATGATAATGTAGCAGAGGACTTTCCAGGAAGCAATGAGTATTTAATGATTAGGGAGATTGATTACAGCATAGCTCACATTCCAAGGGTGTTTCAGGAGTTGAAACATTTAACAAGGTTAGATGTCATGCAGAACTGATGCACCATCTCATACACAAAGGTACCTGTCACATGGCAGAAACAGCTAAGTGTGTGCAGTGTGTTGTTTTTTAATGTGAAATGATTGCTGCCTTTACACAAAATGGCGCATTTGCATGTTATAACTAGCTCCCCTGCTTCTGGACGGCTGCTCGAAATGTGGAGTAGGAGGATTAGCATATGTATTTGTTGTTTTTAAGAATTCTGTGGATGCCGTAACGGGTAAAAATACGAGTGAATGTTGTATTGATGTGCACCTGACCGAGCTAAAAAAAAACATAGAGGGGGTTCTTCACAGTGTGGATATGTATAAATATGTGCATCTGTGCTTGTGTGTGCATATTTGTGTGTGCCTTTGTGTGTGTGTGCCTGTGTATCTAACCAACTGGAACTGGCTAAAGCCTGATCATATGAGCTCCAGTTTTACTGTGTGATAGTGCAAGCAACTGCCGGCATGCTTAGCCAGCCTTATTACACACACACACACACACACACACAAAGCACGTGCAGCCAGTCACGACTCACAGACCCATACACACACATGCATGGACACACAGACATGTTTGTGTGCTATGTGAGGCAGGGTGCTGTGGAGATCAATGGTACAGCATGCTAGGTCCTCTCACAGAGACAATTAAAAGAGAATGGATAATGAGGCTATTTATAGACTGATCTATTTGTAACCAGGGCATTCTCCTACGTAGGAGCTGGGAATTGTTCTCTTTTCAGCCTGCCCTCCTTATGTCCTCTCCTTCTCCTCCTCTGTTGCTCTCCCTCTCTTTTTCCAAGCAAGTGAAATTGATCTCTATTCTCATTTTTCCTCTCGTGTTTTGCAGCATCTGCACACTTGCTTTTCACGCATCTCTGTCTATCTCTGTCTTTTCCCTTTTTTGGTTGATGCGGATGGATCATCAAGTATTCTCTGCAGATGTTAATAAGTCATCTCACAGTCATTTGCATTCGCATGTGAAAACAGTGTCATGCAGCAGCGATGTTATCAGGTGCAATCCAGGGCCACTCCTGGGAGACCCAGTGACGCACCATGCATGACATAATGCTGTGGTAATGTCTGTGGTTGTGAGGGAGAGAGACACAGAGACAGAGAGACGGTGAATACACACTGTGTGTGCTCGCTCAGCAACCAGATAATGGCACTGCACTGAAAAGCAGCCAGATAGAAACCAATAATGTAGGTTGACAGAAATCCTTTACAAATATTTTTAACTGAAAATACAGAGCATACATTTGCATTGCCACGATGCTTACTCCGACTCATTCCTCATAGTAGCTGTAACAAAGGTGATTTAATATATGAACAGTTATTAATATAAAGTACAGCAGCTTGGGTTAGTTATACTCAGTTTTAATGTCTATTATATAATATTGGAATGCAGATAACATATGTAAAACCAACCACAGTAATTTTAGATACAGTCTGTGTCTAGTCATAGTTAGCGGGCATGATGAGGGCAGAGTCGACGAGGGGGAACTTGTCCTTTCCCCCAGCCTGAAAATGCTGGGAGAGCACATTTCTCCCATAAGAAAGACAATTATATAAACTATAGTATCACTATAATATTAGTACCCTACAGCCATTAACACTACAATGTAATAGACTTGCATATTTTAGTAAATTCCATGCACATTTTTAGACAGTATAGCAGCACTAACATTACTTAGTGCCATTAGCCTATGATTTGAGGATGCTACATGTTATAACGTTATCAAACGGGGATTTGCAACCTCAAGAACTACAGGTCCATGGAGGCTCACTTATTTTTTACCAGTGGCTCAACAATCTAACACTGTTTGGACAAAGCATTAGATCATTTGTTTGACCTGAAACAGCCCTAAAATCGTCATCGCCAATCCAACCAAACTCTATTTAAATAATCAGTAATTCTAGCCTTTATAGAGCCAGCATATATTTACATCTTACTTCATGAATACAGAGTTTATCTTAACCAAACCAGAGCTGGTTATTGTTAAAACAGTCGAAAGACAAACCGAGATGGTTACTGTGAGATCTATTTAGTTTCTGTGCACTTCAAATGAAGTGTGTTTCACTATGATAAATTACTCTTTATTTAAATGGAGTCTGGTGGGTTTGATGATAGTGATTTTGAGGCTGTTTCTGGTTAAACGAAAGGGATCTTACCCCTTAACAAAAAGGTCTGTCTCTGTAGGGATCCTTTCAATAATGTCAAGCACTTATAATTACAGTCTGAGCCTGTCAGTGGCAAAAACACACTTTTAGTGGACGGAAATTTACAGTGTGAACATGTCCGGAGTGTTTACAGTGGAGCCTGGCTGCTGCTTTTGCTCAATACTGGACCAGTTTCAAAAAATGTTGTTCCCATTTGTCACCTAGACACAAAAGCAATGGACAATATGGTCCAAGTTAAAAAATACTCAGATTTTTTAGTTTACTTGGCAGAAAGTCCTACAGCAACTCATCTGCATGGCAGCAAATCTTTTTCTACCTTCTAGATGTAAACATATTCGATGGGCGTAAATACTGACTGTTCTATGTCGATTGAGGTTATAATAATTTGATCTTCTCCTCTAAAAACTGATATATCAAAAACCTTGACCCTTGAATATGATTGGGTTAAGTTTTAATTATCGAGTGGTAAGTGAGAAGCGTTTTGGACTGTCGATATCATAAAACAAGCTGTTTAAGGATGTCAGCGTAGACTCTGAGAAATCATGAATTGCAAACAAAATAAGCAATAATCAACACTATTTTGCTGCTGTAACGATCTGTTTAATATGTAAACATGACTTAATATCAAGAACAATAGTTTAGAAAAGTAACAATTGCATTCAAAAAGCTCCTCATGTGGTAATGCTGTTTGGATTACGAAATGTACAAACTTGCACTACATCTGATATAACTGACTCTTGTGCTGCATTATTTTAGATACTGCATGAGGATAATTTTGTGGACAGTATTTCTAAAAGTAAATTGTCCCTCTAGCAAGTGTAAAGTTCTTCAGATAAAAGAGCCAAAGATATTTATGTACAGTAGTTCATGGTGTGTGAGGAGGTGGATGAGGTCAAAGCATGAGGCCCTTGTCTCTTGAGCAGAATTATATAAGGAACGCAGTGCCGTGCCCCACCATGACTCAAGCTGGTAATTAGGGCTGGTTTGTATGTGGTGTGAGAGTGAAAGATAGAGAAGAAGAATGGAAGGAAAAAAGAAAGTGCAAAAAGAAAAGATCGATGTCAAAGCTGGCTGGAGATCACATTAAAAAATGTCTTAAAACTGTAAGAAGACGGCAGATTCATCTGCAGTTTCTCTCTGCATTCAAATACTTTTTGTGTATGGTTAGAATTTTTTTTTCTTTTTGATCAAATGTAGAAATACACCAGATGTTTGCTGATGTCATGATAACCCTTAAAGGTATACCATACAGGATTGTTGGTGCTGTATCTCTTGGATGCGTACTGCTTACTGTCTGGCGCCTGGTCGCTGCCTTATTTTTAAAGCCCTGACCTCACCTCAGCGCCTTTATTTATGTATTTTACATTGTCTTTAAGGCAAATCCTGCAAAGTGTGCCTTTATTATACACAATAAAATCAGTGAATCTCTAACTCTTTCTTCCTCTCTCCCTCTCTTTCTGTGTCTTCCCCTCTCAGGTCTCGCAGGTGCCCTGCCTGACCTGGACAAGAGAAAAGAAATATATGGTAAAAACCTGATACCTCCAAAGAAGCCAAAAACCTTCCTGCAGCTGGTATGGGAGGCCCTGCAGGACGTCACCCTCATCATCCTGGAGATCGCTGCCCTGATCTCCCTGGGGCTCTCCTTCTACCACCCTCCCGGAGAGAGCAACGGAGAGTGTGAGTGAAGCAGCTCCTGTGACATCACTTCCTTTAAAATTCTACCTTGTCATTAGTTTCAAGGTCTTGAGACACACACACACACACACACACACACACTATAACAGTTATCTACCAGATATCTCCACTATTGCACAGGACAGCAAATGGCTATAATTGCATTGGCCCACTGACATCACTTCCTCTGACATTACTGGCACTCGCTGACACACTTACACCTACATGTATTCACACACACTTTTTAATTGGTGAGGCAGGTCACACTTTGTTTGTGACCTGCCTCAAGAGATCAAGCGACTCATCGAGCATAGGGGTAATTTGTGTGTGTGTGTGTGTGTGTGTGTGTGTGTGTAAGGTACTGGGGAAGGTTAATGAAGTGTTGAGTAGAGAAATAACCTTGAGCTCCCAGTGCCCATACATCAGCCCTGTGAGCCGTGAAACAGGAAATGAAGACAGAGACCATAACGAGGTGCTGAGTCAGCGACATCAGTCATTGCTCCCAGCATTATCACAGTAATGGAATTCAGTTACCCTGCCAAAGGGACCAGTCATCATTTTTAGGGGGTTTAAAAAAGTCTTATAAAGGTAGAAATAGCAGAGAAAGAGGGAAAAGAGTTACCACTGTCTTACCTGCATGGGCGGTTAATCAAATCATCTCTGAGTTAATACTTTTTTTTAGTAGGTTGATTAAGATTAAGAGGAAGTTAATGAGTAGGTAAATTAATGATTTACTCAGTCAGCCAAATACTCAGGTAGTAAAATTATTGTTTAATTGTAATTTGATCTAATGTTTCCCTTCATACTTTGCTTCTTTTTTTGCTTCTTTTGAGCTGCATTCCTTCATGAATGAGCTCTCTGCATCATAAAGTCCAAATAAAGCAGAGAATGGCCAGAGGAATCATTATGCTAATAACTGCGTCCATCTGCAGATACATAATCAAGCTTCTCTTTAACTCGAGGCAAAAAAGGTGCCAATATGCAAGTCTCTTCTCATATTTGAATGATATGAATATATATGAATCTAAATTAGCGCATAAACTCCTGGGGATATGAATAAATGTGAATAGCAGAGCTATTCAGAAAGATATGAATGCATACTGCTTTGAATTACCTAATTCAGAAAACCACCAAATGGATATGTGTCTAACAGAGGAGAGACGGACGCAGGGATGTAAGGATGTTTTGACATGCAGAGTGGCACTTTAACTTTAAGAGCACAAACTCCTCTTTCACACAAATATTTAATATAATCAAACATTTCTGACAGTGATTCCTCAAATTTAGCACAGCAAGATATTTAATAGCTGACTTTACCGTCTTAGGGATGACACATCTTAGGGATTTTCGTGGTATAATAAAGCTGATTAAATGATAGTAACAGTACATATGAAAGTAAACCTAACTGTATATTAAATCATTAAGATAATGACTATAAATATAAGACAACAAAAATGCTCAAACTTCATGTAGAAGAAAAATATCAGTCAAAAACCCATAATATTGGAGCCCATAAAACCGTTATGTACTGAAATTTCTGGTCCATAAAGCAAGTGTCACACCATCTGCACACGTGCGTACATACACCAGCACACATCTCTCGCTGCTGGTTTGCTGTTTTGTTTATTAATAGGTCAAAAAAAGCTCAACGCTCCAGAAATAGAAGGTGGTGGGATGACTTAATTCTCATTTACATATGAAACAGCCTGGCTGCAGTTGAATGAGTAGGCTCCTAATTGTGTCTGTATCAAACACACAACATGCAACAAAGCCCTGGAAAATACAAAGAAAATAGAGTAAGTAGTTGAACAGTAGAAACGAATATGGTCAAGTGTCTTTGAAGCTTATATACATTTATTTATTAATTTATTTATTTACATCTCATCTAGTTATAGAAGTTTCTCAGTCAGCTGTATTAGTTATAATATTTCATGCTTTGGGCTTGAGTGTTGCCCAAATTTGGCCCTTCAGCACCACGGATAGCTACAAACGTGCTGCATGATACTGTGTCTCTTTCTATGAGAGAGACAAGAACACGGTTTGTGCTCTCATTTGCATGCACATGTCTGAATAGTAAGAGCTGTGCAGTCAGAACCATGGACAGCTACTGCACTCTCTGTGTTACGTTAATGTGCTGCAGTGACCAAACAGGACAGGCTGAACTCATCCTTTTAAATGATTTGAAGAGATATACTGCAGTAATTCACAAGTATTTGGTCCTTTCAGTAAAATAGATAAATGGTAATGATGGTAATCGTACATGAATTAGTGCATTAAATTAGATAAATTACTAAATGTTTTAAAAATGTCTCTCTTTGTGCTAAAACACACACGAATGTATGATTACATGTTTGTACATGTGTACTGGTAGTCTTACAGATATGTATGTATGTAGTAAATCCACTGAATGAACATCATATTGATTGGAACCCCTCTGTAGTGCAGCAGTAAGTCGAAATTGCTTTTCGGAGTCTGGTTCTTGGTTAAATCCGGCCCTGCATATGTAACGTCTATAATACGGGGTCTGCACTAATTCCCTTGTGAACTGCAAGTGTTTTATAGTCCAAAGCAAAATCACCCCACCAGGGGCTTTTGAAGTCAGCTAGCCAGGAGTCTCAAGACACAATGGCTCCTAGAGTAGTACATGAAGCAGCACGCGGTGGCCTGGGAATAGGCCTTGTTTCATTCTCAAATATACCCCAGTCTGTCAGCGAACATCCAGTGGACTGCAGGGCATTCATTTGAAGTGGAGCAAACGAATGAAGAGGCGAGGGCGAGTGAATTCTCGGAAGGTCATTTCAGCCAGATTTAATTTTATTTTAGAGTTGTCTTTTATATCACATACATTGTACACAGGCAGAGAAATTGCACACTTTCACTCCAGTATGAGCTTTGTGTGTCTTTTAATATGAGGTGCTTATACTCTACACATATACAAGTATATGTACCCGTATATGAAAAGTATGGGGTTGATGTCCAGTGTGTATATATGTTTCGACACATAACCTACAGTCTATATCCATGTATGAAAGCACGATGTGATTACAAATTTATGTCATCTATATAACTTTCCTCTTCTCCTTTCTGTCGCCATTACCTTACTGCAGCCTGTGGTGCAGCGGCAGGTGGGGTAGAGGACGAGGGCGAGGCGGATGCCGGGTGGATCGAGGGTGCAGCTATCCTGTTGTCTGTGGTGTGTGTGGTGCTGGTGACGGCCTTCAACGACTGGTCGAAGGAGAAGCAGTTCCGTGGGTTGCAGAGCCGCATCGAGCAGGAGCAGAAATTCCAGGTGGTCCGTGGGAGTCAGGTCATACAGCTGCCCGTGGCAGACATAGTGGTCGGGGATATTGCGCAGATCAAATACGGTAGGTGCCAGGAGATTGTCAAACTGTGTGTGTGCGTGTTAGAGTGTACTTAGTTTATTAGATATATACTTAGTTTATTAGATATACAGTAATGGAATAAATTCACAAGGCAAATATCTTCTTAGTGCAAGTTCATAGTTCACAGAGCTTTGAAACAGAATTCTTCAAGAGATGGAACTTGAAGTTGATCAAACATGAACTGGAAGATTCTTTTGTCGCCACAACCTCTCTTATACTGTGCTGTTCATACATACAGACAGTCCTAAACAAACAGTGTTAATATTAACAAACAAGTTATCAATAGCCCTTTTTATACAGTTATTGCGCTATAGGGCCGCTACAAACTCCCTTCTTTATGCCACCTTTTCATTTTAACATAGAATCAAACGGTTGCATCACGCCGCCCCAGTGTGTGATTTCAGATAGCGTATTGGCATTGTGGAGGCAAAAAAGGTGTGACAGGCGTCATGTATGAAATAACAGGTTCGGCCTTAAGTGTGACATGTAACATAAACGTCGGCAGCACTTCCTAAACAATCACAATGGCATAGCCTAGCAACAATAATCATTTACTGTCCCTGTTACATGGCAGCTGATCTTGTCCTCTGCTCGGAGGGTAAGGAGCTCCCTCACCTCATTGTTTTCCCAATTTGAGGACATTTCAGCCGCTGTTCTGCTTCGAGTTAGCTACTAACTAATTTTCAAATCTCCCACAGTGGGTCACAAGCATAACACATTGTAAAAACATCACACTCGTCTCGTCCATGGTCCCGTCCTACCAGCTGTCCCTTTTATACACACGCAGATTTGGGGCTTTTACTACCTCGACTGTTGGCTTAAAGGCAAAACAACTCTGTCCCCCCAGTCCACAGCATACCTTTTATACCGAACGCCAAGGCGGCATAACGGCGGCTAATGAAAGCGTGGATCATTTGGCTTATTCCAGTAACTTCTATGACACCAGTACTGTTTCCTACATCTTTCCAACATCTTCCTGGGAACATAAATATGTAACAGGCACATTTTGTTTTCAGAGTACCCCCTAACTTGCACATTATTTTGTAGATGTTCAATGTCTCTGTTGTATCTATTTATATTGTTAAATGATCTGTGACTTATTGACATCCACCCCATTTGCCTTTTCTTGATACCACAAAACTTTTTCATCAACTCATTATTTATTTCAATCATGTCCTTAATTCAAACACTGAGACAGAGTTAAGTAAAATTAACCAAACTTCCCAGAACATTTTGATAACTTTGGTGTGGTTGGACGTGCCTCGATTGGTTTGTCCATTGTTCTGTGTAAAGTAATTTTCATGGTTCAGTGGCTGAAAATAGACTTCCACCTCATTTCCAGAGGGGGATTAAAGTTGTGACGTCAACCTTCTGCAATTAAATATATTTAAGCAATGGTATGTTAATGTTGAGAAATTAATTAGTTGCAGACAAACCCATACACGGAGCAACGCACTCACATCTTGAACCGAGTATATACTATGGTGGTCACAATCTATTCTGTCTAAAATTCGCTCAAAGCCCAAAATGAATCTTTGGAGTTGTCTGAGCTGTTTTATTGTTCTAGGAAATGTAAATAAATCCACTGCAGATAGCAACTCTGCCATTTCTGTTGTCGCAGGTGATCTGCTTCCCGCTGATGGAGTGTTGATCCAGGGCAATGACCTGAAGATTGATGAGTCATCACTGACTGGAGAGTCTGACCACGTCAAGAAGTGTGCAGACAAGGACCCCATGCTGTTGTCTGGTATGTTGCCTGTCAATGCTCTCTGTCACCGTGGATGGGTGTGTACTGCATATCCCTGTCATGTCCTCTGCATATAATGTTGCATAAAGGAGAGGGACAGAAACAGAGGTGAAGACTCAACTTTGAGACCGAGGACTTTTTACTTTACTCCTTGCGTTCAGCTGTAACATGTTCACATGTTAATGAATCTCTCAAACAAGCCCATAAATGCATTGTAAGCATTTTTCACGTAGTGGGTTGGTGCAGATTTCTCATCCTGCACCAGAAGGTAAAGGTGGAGTCTGTGATTCTAATCCAAATTCAGGGAATATCTCCTCACAACCCACTTGCTGTCCGTTCTGTGTGTGTGCTGGTGTTCATACACAGCCCTGGCTCTGTAAATGGGAAACAAACAAAGGGGCTCGGACTGAACAACAAAACATTATTCAAGCCAATCAGCAACAGGGGGCTTGCATGATCGTGCACAGGACAGGGGGAAATTCATCGATGTGTAAAGAAAAGGCAGTGGGAGCAAGAGAAATGGTGAAATGGAGCTTCTGAAGGAGCACTGATGGGAGGGGTGTATTTGTTGGGGTTCAAATATCAACAATTTTTCTCCACCTTTAACACAAGCAAATAAAATGGGTTGGTTTGTCAAAGCTACTGGCCTAATGTCACAATCTCTTTCTATCCACTGCCTTCAAATACATTATGGATATTGCCTAAACTGTATATGATAAGCATGGCTTTTTAGATTTAATTCAGAGGCAACTATGTTATCTTGACAGTCAATGAGAAAACCTCAGATAAATGTTTCAAGGTTTTCACATATTGAGGTTTTCCTGCCATCACTTATTGGGATTAGGTTTAGCCAGCTCCTTTCACAGAATCTAATGTGAAAATGAAATGAATTATAAGTCACGGTCATGGCATTACCACGGACAGAAGACAAAAGGTTGTTAATTCTAGTCTAAATATGATGCAAAGACTCTGCTGACAGCCTGGAAGACGCTTTTTCTTTAAATCTACTTTCCCTCTTGATTGGTTTGGTGCAGAGAGACACCAGAATGTGCAGCCTAGGATTCTTGAAGAATATCACTGAAAACAGAAACGTGGGTTAATCTGATCTGACATCTTAGAATTTATTTTTTTTTCCTGCAGATAATTAGCTGTGTGCCTTTTTGCTGCCTTCTTTAATTAGCCTCATATTCACCCACATCAACGTACTCTCCCAAAGGTTAATAATGTTCTGCGTGTGTATACTGTACTCATACACATGCTCAAAAGTGTGGTGCAGTCTGCGCGTATCTGCATAGTGACACAATGTCTACTACTTTGGCCTTCTTCTCCAGCACATTGGATTTAAATACAACAATGAGTAAGAATGAATCTCTGACTTTCAGCTTTAATGATGTTTAATATAGAACCAATGCAGCCAGTAAGTTTCTAGAGCAAATAATCAGATGTTCTCAATTGACCACGAGTCTTTCATCGGTGTCATAGGTCTGTTGCAATAGGAGCGAGCTATTTTATTATACACTGTACTATGAAATTGGAACACACAAGCCAACAAATACTTTCAAACGTTTATACTGTACAAGTATGCCCAAATTGGAAAATTAACAGTCACCATCTGATGTAATTTCACCATTATAAGAAGGCGTGACGAATTTAGGTTTTTATTTTTAGGAATGGGCAACCAAACAAGTCAATTCATTAAAGCTGTGGTAGGAAGAAATAAAAATACACCCTCCTCCTGCAGCTCTCCCCTCTGTCCTGAACTCCTACCACCACATGACCATGGGTATATGCACATGCTTCATACAGTAACACACTGTTTCCCATACATTGATTTATTGAATCTTGTGTCAGTGTACAGTTGCCCACAAGGCATTCACTCAGCTCCCACATGCCCCGCTATCTCTCTCTCTGTTTATCAGACAACAAATGAGACAAGAATTACCTAGCTATCCAACCCATGGTCCCTTTGCCTTGCTCCCTGCTGCTGCTGTGGACTGCTTCCTCATGAGGAGAGCTGGCAGCAGCTCTTGAGACAGACCTTCACAACAGAAAGTTTGTTTATCCTGTGGGGAGTCAGAGTTGTCCTGTCCCCCGAAGTGGGGGTTTGCACTGGCTGGATGCCTGTTCCCGGGGGTCCGTCACCAGAACTCCTGCCTGCTTTCCTCCTGGTGAGGTGTTCTGTAGCAGCGGAGTGTGAGACAGAGGACACATAGTGATTTAAGGTCCCAATGTTAGCTAACCTTAGCTACATAACAGGAACTTGAAGCCACAGTCGTGAGCTTTTAGCACCTGTTAGCAGAAGGCTAAACTGTTAGCATCATTTTCTCCCCATCTCTGGAATTCTTTGCCAATACTGACACGTTTTGTATCATTAATTGTCAGACTCTCTTCAGACTAAGTCCATCTTCATTTTTTGTGGTTGTTTGGCAGTGTTGGCAGTCGTTACCAATGCTGGAATAGCAACTTTTTCTGCAAGATTCTCCACCATTGAGTAAGGCTTTCAGCATCTGAAGGGACGTGCGCGTGCACCTGCATTTGTAGAACAGCCAGTTAGATTGCCCTCTTACTGGAATGAGCTGTGATGAGCCAACATCTTCCGTCACAGGCTAGATTTTTTTTAAAGCCTGAAAACAGAAGCAAGAGGAAGTACAGACCTCCAGTGTTCTTTTAGACCAAGAAAGAGACGACTGGTTGCTCTGTATATAGAAATGTAGATCAAAACCCTCTGTCTGGTGCTCCTGGAGAACAGGAAACAACAGAATCGACAGGAATGCAATCCAGGCACTCCAAAAAAATATAGAAAACGATGAAGGAAATATTAAAAAAGCCTTTATTGTAGTGGCTAAATCATTAAATTAAATCATTGGCTTTGAAAAACGTTTTGAAATATGATTTTTTTGGAGTGCCTGGATTGCCTTCCTGTCGATCCTGTTCTTTCAGACAACTTGAATTATATGCTCAAAATTTGTTATGGGACTTTTGACCAGTGATGCTAAAATCATACTGCCTATCCTGGCTTTAATTTCAATTTTAAACCAGTAATATTTTAATAGTGGTGTGGACAAATGCACACAATCACACTAGTGTCACTTTTATTCCTAGCAAACACTGAAAATATATCTAATCTAGCTGTCATATCTTATAACACTTCATTTTCCAGGCACCCATGTGATGGAGGGGTCAGGGCGCATGGTGGTGACTGCTGTCGGTGTCAACTCTCAGACTGGAATCATTTTCACCCTGCTGGGGGCCGGTACAGAGGAAGAAGAGAAGAAAGAAAAGAAAGGTAAGTTCATTATATCATTAATAATCCTTTTTCTTATAAACATGCAAGATTTCTCCGCAGTTGCTTCAGGACCAGTGAGGTAATTTGTTCTTTTGTCAGAGTTGCTCAGCAACGTACCCTTGAAAAAACTTTTGTCATTTCATTACCTTATGTCCTGAAAGTCTAAGTGTGTACGCTCATTGCATAATATCAGTGTTTTTAACTGCCTTTGTTATCAGAAGGGTTATAAACAATAAACTCACAAATGAACAAAATCATATGAAGTGTATGTAGGTATTCATAGTGCGGTACCTGACAGCCTCTTTACTGAATGTGTATGAATACTGTATGAAATGAGTATTGGTGGTACACTTATGAGCTGCAGTATCCAGGTTCTGTGGGTTCAGGTGCATTATTGTCCTTACTCTCTTATCCTTCCAAATTCGCCTCGAAGGAGGGGCTGTGGAAGACGGACACCAGAATACAGGTAGAGTATCACCTTTTCTGACCCCTGGGAGTGGTACTTGATCCTTTTGACCTTTAACCCCTAATGATCCCCAATAAACCACCGTTACTCTACACCCCTCCTCTGTAGCCGAGCACCCTTGCCCCAGATTAATTCCTCACTTAAAAAGAGAAGCCTCATCCTCACAGCACTGCATCTTTTTAAGTGTTGACAGATGACACATTTCACAATGCATAATCCTCTCCCCATATAACAGGCACTGCACTCATCAAACTAACTAGCTAGCATTCAACATCAGTCCTGTTCCAAAGACGTATTGAATGCCATGAGTAAACAAAGGCTGTCAGACTCATCTCATTTCTGGTTGCAGAACAATGACATGAGAACGACAGCCTTGCAGGTGTACAGCACATGTACCAACAGCAGAGAGTAGAGTACATAGTATGAGCTTTAGTAAGATGTTATCTTTGTGTCTTGCCTATGTACATGTACATAGTTTAACATCAGTAGGGATTTTTTTGCCAACATTACTTGAGCCTCTTCAGACAGCTCTGTAGTTTCAATGAGCAGGTAGCCCAGTATGGATAGCACATTATATGTTTTTAAGTATTTTTGCTTCGGTGCTCTCTCAGATTCGACACATTTAACATTGGAAACCCACAGTTACAGTGATCACCGGCTTATGTGGATCAAAAAGCTTGGGACAGAATCATTTCTTTACACATGCTGTTTAAATTATTCGCTTAAAGTAATAAAGTATTCTGCTCAGTGTTCATTTTGGGTCTTTTCATACATGACAACAAACAGAAAAACAATTTGAGACTATGAAAGTTAATTTTTTTTAACTTAACTTTCATGATACTTTGCCTCATGGTAACCCATCTGCTTACAGCTGGCTGGTGCTGCGTGCACATCAAAATCATTACAGGCAAAAGAATTTTCTCGCAATGAAAAACGTAGTCTCCTCAAAGCTTATGACAAACTGCCAAACACACTACATGCTATGCTCAAACAAGACACTGTCACGGCTGCTAGTGATGGAAACAGAAAACGAATGCATACAGGGAAAGCCCATCGTTAAAGCCCCCCTCGTCAAATGAATTGATGATGCCCAATCACATATTGCCTTCTTGAGTGGGCCCTTGATAGCAATACAATCCGTTTCATTACTTTATATTCATGTATTAGATATACTGATTAGTCAATGAGATGGCAATCTGCATGAGAAATTAAAATAATAAAAAATAAAATGGTTATATCAGTCATCCGTTTAGAGTGCTCAATTTGACCCACACAGGCGTGATCACTATAGGAGGTTTCTGCTGTACGAGGTAATAGTAAAACATATCTTCCCCTGTGGATAATGCTTTCTTCTTCTGATCTGAACATTAACAAATACTATACATGTTCTTCTCTTGACTTGTAATTGTAGTCCTTCAGCAGTGTGTACATTCTTTTCCTGGATTTAATGATCAGATCAAACCAGGAAAAACTATCCCAGGTGTCTGATCAACAAACTGTACAATGTAACACATTACCTGGGCTCAGGGAAGCAGTCATTAAACTACCCAAATTCACTTTAAAATGTCATTCACTAAAAAGCCCTTTATGTTAATATATATTTGATCCTTGATTGTAAGTTGCAGATTTGATCAAATTGGTATTTTCATTGTTTTTCTGCTAAAACTGTCCCTTCGTAATACATCATGTCTGGTTGACGTAATTAATATAATTAAAACAACTTCATTTAAAGTTATAGACTACGTAAAGATAACTTCTTAAAGTTAGGATAAGCTTTGGCAGCAGAGACTTTTTTAAAGGATTGCATCAGCTGACTGTTTCGGATTCAGATAGATTTGCTGACAAAACACTGCTAAACTGATTGTACTGATTGCATCAGTGATTTGCACTAAAATCAATACGGTGCTGTGTCAAATAAAGAAAGCAATTGCTTTTCAATGAGATAATAAATTAACTGTAGAAGAAGTAGCTGCTATAAGTCATTGTGTTTTTGCTAACAATGAACTTGAATCAAAAAGGACACAAGGAAGCAATTATCAACCTTCAGCTGAATTTCTTTTTTCCAATAATCATAGTTTATGTGACTGCTTTCAAAAGACATGAACAAATCCTTATAAGTTATAATTACCTTTTGAAGAACTATCACTATTGGGGCGGGGTTTAACGCAAAAATTTGGACACCTTCTTATTTACACTTGTATAATTTATTAGCTCTAAACTGGTTGGCACATGTGTATTTCCCTGGCTAATATGTTGCCCCTTTTATGTTTTGTTTACTTTGCAGGAGAGTTTAATTTTAGATTGGCTATGCAACACCTTTTAGCTATTTGTTTCAGATTTTCTGCCCAAATTTTGATTTTGTGATGCTAACAGGTATTACATGAATAACATGGTTTAAATGAACTTCACATTGCAACAAATTAACAAAAACAAAAATGGCATTAAATGCTATGCTATTATATCACTATATCTATTATACATGCAAAATTATATACTATAGATTTAGTATATAAAAACAAATACAGTAGGGTTGTCTTTTCTGTAGCTCTGGTTTCACATTTTGTGATATTGTTTTTCCACTTCTGTTCAGATTTCATGTTTCACGTCTGTCTAATGTTACACTTTGTTTTATTGACATAACATTTATTAATTTAAATAGTATACACATGATTACATTAAGAACAAAAACACACAATTTTTAAGCCACACTGATCACTAGACTTTAGTATTCACATTAAGTCTACATATGCTGAAACTCTTAAATGTGCTATAACCATGTTATTTCTGTTCATTGTCTTGTGTGTGCACATGCGTGTGTTTGTGTGTGTGGGCGCGCGTGTGTGTGTGTGTGTGTGTGTGTGTGTGTGTGTTTTTGTTCATTCGTGTTTGGCCGTCATTGTTACTGGCTAGATTGCTCCCATCCCCCTATCCACCCCATCGCAACTATAGCCACGGATGGGGCTGCAGGCATTAATGCCCCTGGCAGTGCCAGCCTTATTAATGGTAGGTTGACAAAACCTCTGATTTCTGACCTTCTTCTGTCGTGACTTCTGACTCCTCCTACCTTCTCCATTTTCCTCCTATCATGGGTGCTCACCTACCGCTCTGCTCTACCTTTCCTTTCAGTTGTGTTGGACCCTTTTGTATCCATGCTGTCAATGCACGTCCTCTCGTAGGTGTAGAAATTAGTCTTGTGTTTCTTTTTCTTCTCTTTATGCTATCTTTTGTCTCATAATGCTTTAAAGCTACAGTTGGTAACTTTTGTTAAAGTAACTTTTTTTCATATTTGCTAAAACTGTCACTACGTCCTCAAAGTATTCCATGAGACAGAAAGTCGTCGTCCTATTGCCTCTATAGGCATTTGCTAGAATCTAACATGGCGGACCGAAAACAACAAAATAAAGCTGAGGAGTCCATCCACTGCTTGTGAACTGCTGTCAAACTGTCAAACTAAATAGCACTGATCAAATATGAATCAAGATTCTGTTACTGTGTTACCTGTCTTGCCTCAGATGTTTTCAGAACTATATTTTAGTGTACTGTTTAGCTGTAAAATGAGAGCGTTTTGAGCCACCTGCCATGTTGAAAACAGTCAAGCAAAGCACTGCCCACCTGCTGGACCAACTGTCTCATATTACAGCTAAACAGTACACTGAAATATGTTCCTTCAAACATTTGAGACAAGAAATAGGCAATGCAGTAACAGAATCGTAATTCACGTTTGATCAGTGCTGCTTAGTTTAACAATTTGACCACAGTTCACAGTAGTTTACATGATAAAAAGCTACATTAGAAACTCCTCGGCTCTGATTGGTTGTTTTTGTTCATGAGCAGTAAGGCCATTAGAGGCAGTTATAGAGTGCAGAGAAACATGATGTATTTTCACAAATAGTATGTCACGTATACTTCTTTTTGGATGAAGTGTTAGTTTCGGCAAATATGTCAGTGAATTATTTGTTATATACTGTAGAAGTTACCAACTACAGCTTGAACGTACAGTGTACTAAATAGCTGTCTTGGAAAAATTTGTAAATGACTTAGGATTTTTTGTGTGATCCATCTGAAAATTTAAACACAGTAGGTCTTTGTGATGCTAAGATGTAGTGAAAATCTTTTAAGCCTTTTCATCATTCATAACAAAGATTTTGTGAAGGATAGGAAGGACAGCAACATTTGAAGATGAGTGTCTTTAAAGTAATAGTTTGACATTTGGGGAAATACCCTTTTTTTTTGGCTAATAGTTAGATGAGACAATTGATACCACTCCACTGCTCCCAGCTGTGAAATAGCCCGACACATAACCTCACAAAGAGTCAATTTTACACTTTATAATGTGTTAATTTGTGAGCTTCAGAGGTGCTGGTAGGCGAATTTTGTTCGGGTTGGACGGAGCCAGATTAGCTGTTTCCCCTGTTTTCAGTATTTATGCTAAGCTAACCAGCTGCACGTGGTAGTTTCATAATTACTGTGTAGTCATTCTCATTTTCTCTTCTAAGTCTGTGCAAAATGTAAAATATGTTTTTGAATGGTGCTGACAGGCTATTGTGTTTCTTGGTGAGTTAGTAAATAAATTGTTGTATAATACTGTATTCATACATTTCTGAGCAGACAAGACACTAGCTGAAGGATGGTGGCACAGTCCTACTGTAGGGCCATCTCCTGTAGTTGGGTGTCCTCTGAGATCACTTAGTGCAAATCCTCCGTTTCTGTGTTAGCTGGACAAGATGCAAAAGATTAACTTCATTCAGCACTGCGCTGGGTTCTCTCTTATCTTTGTCTCCTTGGAGAGCAGCCACAAAATGTTTGTACTCAAAGCAAGAGGGGCATGATTTGCACTACAATGATGACCTTGTGCTGTCCTGGGCAGGAACAGAGCGATTTGTCATCTTCAGCTTTATTGTGACTCCAGGGAACTGGCTAATGTGGAGGTGGAGGTGAAACGAGCCATTTATTCTCCACATACATGCCGAGGAGTCTGAGAGAAATCTGGTCTTCCAGCTCTACCTGAGTAATTTTCTCTATGACATTTGAGTACAAAAGCACTGAGAGGCAGATTTTGTGCAATTTCCAGCCTGCCTACCACTGAGACAAACAGTGCATATCTCTGTAATTATAGCCTGGGTAGATAATGGGATCAACGCTGCAGCATATAATATATGCACTCTTAATTATTATGTCTTATTTTGTAAACATCGTGTGTACATTTGGTTTGAAATTATACTGTTCTTTAAGTTTTATGTTTTATCAGCTTTCAAGATGAAATCTACTGTGTGTACTCTGAGCAGCTCTGTTTGACTACCAGCAGTTTAAAACAATGTTGTGTGATTGAAACGCAGATTTAAATTAAGTTCACTCTAAGTTCGCTCCTTGCGTAAGCAGAATCCAACAGCACAATAAATTCACAGTCCCTGAACTTAGATTTCGATTTTCCTCCAGTTGTTCTTATGTAACTTTCCCATGTGGGAGGCTTTTCCTTCTGGCTCTCTCTCTCACTCTTTCTGTGTGTGTGTGTGTGTGTGTGTGTGTGTGTGTGTGTATTGTTCACATCTCCAGTCTGCTTCCCTCTTAGTGTGTGATCTTGCATGTGCTTTCCGAATTTTCCTCCTGTGCATGTTGTCTCTCGTTTGCGTGTACTCTACGTGTATGTGGTTTGTGTGTGTGTGTGTGTGTGTGTGTGTGTGTGTTTTTGCTGTGTCCCCCCCCCCCCCCCCCACTGTCAGTGTTCAGTGTGATGCTGTATCTACTGTATGTCTTGATATCTCATTTTATACCCCGACAATGTGACTCGTATTTTTGATAATGTGTGTGCAATTACCTGTGCTCATAGTGTGAGTATGTCATTCAGAATAATATTTTAAAAAACAGCAGAAAGTGTGCAGTTCTTAAATGTTCAGCATAATTACAATGATGTGAAAATACATAAGTTTCAGAGAGGCCCGTTAAGCATTTTTAATAACCTGATTATTTCCTAATGCAATAGAATAACATCTATTAAGACCTAATTTCCCTCCACTTAATTCCAGAAAATCTGCACACTGCAGTATTTGTGTGTTGCCTCTTGCCAGTGGCTGTAGCTTCTGCTTACATTACATCACTTTCTATGTGACTGTCACAGAGACGTTGTATTAAAAGTCATTTTCCTGTCTCCCTGTTTGTGGTTTTTGGTTCTCACTGTGTGTGCTGTCTCTGTGGTGATAATTTGTTGACTTGTCTGCCTTGGTTATTTTTGTTGTTATTGTCTTGTATGTCTCCATCATAGGTAAAATGCAAGATGGCAATATGGAGAGCAACCAGATTAAAGGTAACCAAACCATATCTTTCACTCTTTCTCCTCCCCTGCCTTCTCTCTTCCTCCTCCTCCTCTTTCTTCCCTCTCTTCCTCTTCTCATCATTTCCTTCTATGGTGTGTGGCGTAAGCTCTGGGTGAAACACAGGTGGAAAATCCTACAATGCTTTGTTTATTTCAGGCTTCATTATATTCTGCACATTTGAAACCTCACTGTCTCAAGTTAGATTCAAAGGGACTTTGACAAAGTCCACCGCTGACTCAGGAAATCCCAGAGGATGCCAGTGTTTGACCCAGGTTTTACCTGCAGTCATATTAGGGTAGAAAATCTCTCCTCTTCACTCTGTCTGTCACTGATGTGTTGTCCCTGGTCTGTTGTTCTGTTGTTGTTCTTGTTGTGTTGTTGACTTGTCTTGTTCTCTACAAGAGAACAGAAACTTGTCCCTCAGCTACTGTGTTTGCCTCACTCAGGCTGCCCCTTTCCACCAAAAACACCCCGAACTGTCCTCTTAGTACTCTCCTCAAGTTGCATACCATACCCTGGATTCCTCTTACCACTGTTTCGTGAGATTTGCCCCACACAATATGACAGAAGTTATCTGTGATTAAAAGGGACGGATGGTTACCTTCAGGGGTGTGGCTGTAGTAATACTTATCTTTATGATTGTTAATCTGTCAATTTAGTCTGTGAAAAAAATTAACAAAAATGCTCATCCCAGGTACCCAAAAATGTGCCTACGAATCTGTCATTGTGTTTGACAAACCTGGAAATGACTAATTTCTCTATAATACAGACGAAGCACATTTACATTTCGGAAGCTGTTGTCAACGACTATTTTTTTTTTTATACATATGTCTTTAATTAAAGACACATTTTCTTTAAATCAACTAATTAATTAATTGCCTCGTGCTTTATTCCCAGGCTCTTGTCACTTGTCATCTCAAACTCCCCACCACTCCTTATTTGGTTTATTTAACCAACAAGTCTTTCTACCAAGTCTGAGCATTCTTGTCTTGTCAAAATATGTTTCCTCTCTTAAAACAAAAGCATCGTGAGAATAACAGACACAGGCTGAGCAAGTGTCCCCAAAGCAACAGTGTGAAAGGGTCAATGAAGACTCTTAATTACACCTTGGTAAGATGATTATAGTCTATACCAGTGTTGCTATAATACAGAAGAATGTGCAGCTTTCAGAAGATGAACCTTTGTCCTGGGCTTGTTTTAACATCAAGTCTTTAATCTTGTTTTTCTGTGGCGTACAGTTAGATACAGACACTGTCTGTCTTGTGTCATGTGGGTGGAAAACAAAATGCACAACCAGAGAGACATATGACAAATGTTCAACATTAAAAGGTTTTTCATGAGCATCAAACACATGCTTCATTGTGATTGGAAAACTGGGCTGAAATGAGTCTTGTAATGGGCTACATTAACGGAGAAGCACTGTACTGTATGTGTGTGTGAGGGGAAGAGAGATGGAGACAGAGTGAGGTAAATGAGGATTGGTTGTACAGCCTGGACATTGTTTTCTTTACTGAAAATAGGGAATCTTGTTTTTTCTGCACTGTAAAATAGATCATACAGTAAAAAGTAGATAGAATATTGATTTATTTCAAAGTGTGAAAATAAATTTCGTATATGGAACATACATTGATCACTGTGTATTTTAGCATATGATATTTAACAACTGTTTGAATTTTGTGAAAGAAAAGGGCAGTAATTTCAAAAGCATGTACAGTTACAGTCTGCAGCATACAGCGATCGTGTTTTGCGTGTGTCAGCCTTCTTTCTGAGATGTTTTGCTTCAGTGAAATGTATGATCACACTCATATACAAGCTTCTACTAGTTGGGGATTTGTAGTTTCTTGCAATAATTGAACAGTGTGGGCTTTATTTATTTGCTTTCAGGTAACATGATCATGTTGCCACCAAGGAAGCTTTATTCACCTTAGATCTCTGCACTGTCTTCCAGTATGATTTAAATTGATTTTAAATCATGGCTGCTATTTATACAGCTATACATCATGGTCTACACTGTACATCAGTCAGTGGATTAAGGTTAAATATATTTTTGTCTTGCTTTTAGAATTTTAAGTCTCTAATCCTTGAAAATCTTTTGAAACTTGTCTGCAAAGTGTTTCCAGAGTAAAAACAACACAGCTTAAAAAACTGATGGCTTGAGACTCTAATTTGGACTGAAAACCGATATGTAATGTACTTTAATTGAATTAAATTTTGATATTTTTGTTTTGAATATTAAAATTTGGATCTTTATTGTTTTAGAATATGCTTTTTCACTTTATCTCTTTATGACGTTTTTTTTGTTTCTTTTCTGGTTCTTTGTGTTTTGTTGATTTCTAATGTTGAAGCACAGTGAGTTCTCCTTTGTATGAAACGTGCTACGCTTCATATAAGGTTTCATTTTCCTCACTGTCTGCAAATGCTCAGCCAGCCTTTAAATAATCTGTAACATGATTTGGACCTTGGATGTAGGACCACTGAATTATTCATGACTCATGTGTAAATATGTGTTTGTGATGATAAAAAATAGGATGAATGACGACAACATATATTTCCCCTATGACAGCAAATGAAGCACAGAAGGTATCATGATTTTTTTAGTTGTCATATTCCACACTGAAACAAAGTTCACAGTGTCTTTGATTTAACTTTGAAGACAATGCAGGGACAAACATAAACAATCCTTATTATGGTATGTGAAAGCTTTATACATGCCAATTAGTTCCCATCCTGTCATGGGACGTCATATGATCTCGTCTTGGTTTTAAATTTATATTGTTTGTCTTGGAGCTAGTGTGACACCTGGCTGTTGAAGCCTGGCTCCCTGTTCCTCTTTGCTCCTGCGGTCTAATCTACATTTCTAACGCTGCTGCTGCTGTCTGTGTTTTTTGTGGTGTTTACAGTGAAGAAGCAGGATGGAGCAGCTGCCATGGAGATGCAGCCTCTAAAGAGTGCTGAAGGTGGAGAGTCCGATGAGAAAGAGAAAAAGAAGGTGTCCGTTTCCAAGAAAGAGAAGTCTGTGCTCCAAGGGAAGCTGACCAAACTGGCTGTGCAGATTGGCAAAGCAGGTACAGCAAACTGCACACGGGCAAGTCCATCACTCAGTCAGGCAGTTAAAATCAGCGACAACAAGGCACTGAACCATCATCCTGTCCGTCACAGCAAGATGTTGCACTGATAAGATTCTTCTTCGTGGCTTAAAGCAATCAAAGCTGTTGAAGAGAATGCCACAGTGTCTGAATTATACAACTGAAGAGGAGCCTGTTCACTTTATTTTTCTAAATGACCTTTCCCTCTGGGGACTTGCTGAATCATTATATTGGGAACAGCTGAGACTGCATTATGTTCGTCATTGTGCTTGCTCACTTTTGCAATTTTACAATCCATACCATAATGAAATGCTTGTAATACCATTTAAAGCAATTTATGGCACCAAGGATTTTATGTCTAAAAGACTTGCAGTGGGTCTGTAGCAGCAAGCATTTTTAGTAACAGATGCCCACATGCCATTTATGCCCACACTGTGGGTGTCCTCGCAGCAGCAACATAGTAGGATTACTGCTGAACAACTGATAGCCTTGAATATTACATACCTAAAATACTGCAAGAACGCAGGGGCTTCTGGACCAGTCTGGGATTGGGATTCCTCAAAATATCCCTGAATAGATGTTTAAGAAATTAAAAACTGACTGCCAAGGCTTTCTTTGAGGGGCTGTTTTTTCCCTCTGTAAAAATGTATTAATTTTTAGAGAATCCCTTACAGAAGTCATCGTTTTTACAGTGTGCTGTTACATCAGACTGTTGCTGTGAGTGATTGAATGAGGACGTGGTGTCAAAACAATGAAACACTGTGGATGGATTAGCATACAGGCAGCACTTTAAGATCATATGCCCTTCCTGCGGGTCTGGCAGAAAAGTTTGGATTTAATACACTTCAGGGCCTGTGACCCTCTAGCATGCTGTTTTTTAGCTTCTCTGCTCTCTATACACTCAATAATAATCCACACCTGGTCTATATCTACCTGACACCAGATGTGTCTCATTAGCTTTCAGATAAGGAATAAAAACCCCAGACATACTTGAAACGTGACACTTGTATAGTTACTTGGCTTTACTTCATGTTTACACTGTGCATCTTACTGCATCAGCCTCTATTAAAGTAGAAAGTGCCATATGGTCTGCTGTGTATGGATGCACAAACAGAGTCAGGAAAGGTGCGACACACATCTACCTGCCAACTTTGATGATAGCAATTGACTGCCTAGCATCTGTTGGTATTCACTTATTTTTATCTGTGACAAATTAAAACCAGTCCTCAGCATGTGATTTTTTTCCAACCCAAGCTGGCATATTGTCACCAGGAAAGATGGAGGAATGAAGAAAGAGTGATAAGTGGCGTTTTGGTTAGGGTCTATCCGATCTTGTCCCCTCGGGGAGGGAGTACACACCAATGTGCAAGCTTATTAGGTCCACCAAGCTAAAACTAATCCAGGTTAATACAGCAATCCTGCAACAGAGCTGTGGTCAGGCCCAAAGACATGACTGTCGAGTCTGGCCCTACATGAACCTGCATAGTGTCTGTCGAAGCCCAGCCAAGCCTGAACCATGGTAGCAGTTGTGGGCCTAAGCTGTAGAAAAATATAGAAAAGTAAAAACATTTATTACAAGCTAAAGTCAACTCAAGTCTTTCCAGTGCGGCAACAAACGTTGGTGACACAATCCCCAGCATGCACCTTCTCCTACCAAATGTTTAGCACGGCCAGAAAAACTTTATATGCCATATTTATTATATAGGGAGTGTTTAACATCACTGCTCATTAATGAGAGGGGGGAGTTGGCAACGCAGTCTATATAATCATGACATCACACTATAAGACATGCATTAAAGATAACACACAAACGCACACAGGGAGCGAAACCAGCCTGATTTAAACCCGGGGGAATTTGACAAATTCTAGCCCAGCCTGAACTCGGCAGGTCAGGTCAGGCCTAATCGGGCTCAGGAAGAGAATCAAAGCTCTATCCTGCAATACATTTTGACTTGACAAACTTCTTGACATTGACATTTTATTGCACCAAAGTGTAACTAATAATGTATTAAATATTGTCTTTATTCAGTGTAGGCATGCTATCCAAGTGAGCCATCATGCACAAAACCCCGACTCTGGCACACATACATGTACAACATGATATATGCAACCATAACACACGTTATTTACAATCATGCTAGAAGAGTCAGCATGTGATGATCAATTAAGGCAGCATGGAGTCTCAGTGGTTAGCACTGTTGCCTCACAGGAACAAAGCTCTTATTTTTAATCCCTTTCGGACCATCTGGGACCTTTTAAAGGTCCTCCCCATGTTTTGCACTGATGATTTATTTATTTATTCTCTCTGTTTTTCCGTCCATACCATAACATATGTATGTTACAGGAGGAATTAGGCCCCGAGCAGACAGAGCACACTTAAGCAGCCTGGGGAGACTTTAAGTCACTTTTTTCAGTAAGAGTGAAGCATTTTTCTCGCTGCCTTTGCATTGCTGAGCACCTCGCCTTGAGTTGAAAAAATATCAGCTCAGAGCAGAAAAACATTTTCAACGCATTGGCATGTTTTCCCATTTGTCCATCAGATAAATTGAGAGCGTGCCTTCTATGGTGGCAATGACAACAAGTGTTAGCATACAGTTCATGGTTTATGTTAAGCTAATGATAGGTCACTTTTAATATCGCTCAAAGCAAGCTGCAAAACATGTCTGAACAAACTATAGCCTCAACTATTTTCTAATGTTTTCCAACTGTAATTAGGCCTGATGATTGACAGCAGATTGTCAAACTGTCCGTGACTTATCCTAAAAAAAGCCTTGCGCCGACCATCATCGAGGTGAAACTCCTGGATCAGCTGGTTGTACTCCCTGTGATTTCCTCTCTGTTGAGGGTGTCATGTATTCACACGGATCTCAATTTCCCTGTACCCAACACACTATTTGGGAACAGCCTCTCATTCTCAATAACAGCAAAGCAAGTGCCCCCGTCTGTTCATTTTAATGCAGAATGTAAGGTGCAGTCCTGTGCATTTATGTTGTAGCAGAATCATTTTTAAGCTAAGGAAAGGTGATTCGATGGTTGCCTTGCAACAATAATAAAAAGAGCTGCAAAAAGTGCTCTGTCTGATCAGGGCTGGCTCTAACAAAAAGGCTGTGTGGTGCGCCTCACGTTTTTCAACCTGTAAAACATGCTTTGTCTGATCAGGCCCTCGGGAATCTTCTTTCTGACGAATGTCCATGCATGAATCACATAATATGTTCACTCAGACTCTTTTGACAGTCTCTTGTTTTGCCACTGACCTTTTGTATCTTTTTTTTTTTCCAGGTCTGCTCATGTCAGCCGTCACAGTCATCATCCTGGTCCTGTACTTTGCCATTGACAACTTTGTGATGCAGAAGCATCCTTGGATGCCAGAGTGCACTCCCATCTACGTCCAGTACTTTGTCAAGTTCTTCATCATCGGTGTGACTGTGTTGGTGGTGGCCGTGCCGGAGGGGCTGCCGCTGGCTGTCACCATTTCCCTGGCCTACTCTGTCAAGGTAAGGAAGAACACTGAAAGACATACAGTGCATATATTAAAGCACAGCTGTGTGTCTGCTGTAAGGGCTGCGCATTTGCACATTAAACACTGTGTGTTCATCTACGCATTGTAAGTCAATATTCTAACCTTTATATGCAAAGCAGAGCCACTTTTGCGCCCCATTTTTCCCAAATGGATTAATTTTTTTGTGCAGTTTTGTGAGAAAGAAATTCTGATGAAGGCCGAATAGCACGTTTGTCTCTTTGACTGCTGCTGTGAAATAAATGATCATTTTAGCGCGAGGTTTAAGCAGCAGATATACATTGCAACATGTCATGATATTTTGTGTTGTTTCCTACCAACAGAAAATGATGAAAGACAACAACCTGGTGCGTCACCTGGATGCATGTGAAACAATGGGCAATGCTACAGCCATCTGCTCTGACAAGACAGGCACGCTAACCACCAACCGCATGACAGCTGTGCAGTGTTACGTTGGAGATGTGCACTACAAAGAAATCCCAGACCCTGGAGCTCTGCCACCCAAATCACTGGAGTTATTGGTCAATGCCATTTCCATCAACAGCGCCTACACCACCAAGATACTGGTAAGCTACCTCTAATTCTAGCCTCTAAATGGTAGCCATTGTAGAAGTTACCAAAGAGACCTTGAGCATGAATGTCGACACACACCTAAACATCTTTTAAAATGGAATTTTAAATAAATACCCGTTCCATTTTTACACTGGTACTATTTATGAAGTCTTATTAAAATGTTTTAATTATATCATTCAAAAGCCTGTTTAGTTAAGACTTAAAGATGTTGAGTTAGCTGCATAGATTTCAGCTCCCTCTGTGTGAGCAGTGAAACCATATGATGACAGCGTCCCTGAAACAGTGAGACGGTTCTACAGTGCTTTCTTCTTGGCGAAGCAGGCAGTCTGTGTCCTTGGCTGCTGCTTTAGATTCATCAGGCATTCACTCAACTTGTCACCTTGAGAACGGTTGTGTAATTTTGTCTTATCTGATATTCAGAGCATAGCAGACTGTAATTGAATCCAATCTGTCTAAGTGCTGGAGATCTTCTCTTGTTTACAGTGAATGCAGTGAGGAGAGATCTTCTCTAAGCCAATTAGACCTGTATGCAATAAGAAACACATACATAGATAGATATATAAATGTATAGACGCACAGACTCACACACGCTCAGACTGTCATGTTTTAATCACAGTATCTGAAACCTGTTTGCATTAATATTCCCTCAGGCCACAGATCAGAAACATTATTTCCATAGTAAAGCATTTGGCGTAAATATCTTAAAAGCAAAGACTGCCAAGATCAGGATGTCTTGAGACTGTTAGAGCTACATGCCTCAGTAATAATTTTCCTGGCATGACCATGTATACTCACCTGCACACACACACACACACACACACACACACACACACACATACACACCATTTGTGCCTGTCTGTGTGTCACTATCCTTGTAAACCCCCTGTAGAGTCTATTCATTGATGGCTGACCAACTGACAAATGCCCTTATGGAACTTGCATGAGGAATGAGCTGAGCAGGCGGGACATCTGCGATAGAAGGATCCCACAGATTTCACTTCCTACCCCTCAAGGCACAATCACAGTCTCGGTGAAAACAGAGTGTTGGTCATTGGGTTTCTAAGATGGAGAGCTACATATTTGTGTCCACTCTAGTTTTAACACTGTTTCTTTGAGGCCCAGTAGATATACTTAAGCAATGCAGTTACTGCAGGCTTGATGCCAGCATAGTGTTTCTTTTTTTATCTTTTTAATCTCACAGAGCGCCTATCTAAATGTATAAATCAGCAACAAATTTAATTAAATTCCTCAACAATGTACATAGTGTATTTATTCCCATTTATCCTTACTTTTCCACGAGTTAAAAAAGCAGGACCTTTATTACAAGCCTGCCACGCTGGGGATTGTGGCTGTTTAAATAAAGGTTTTTTGTCAAACGGCCTGTACAGATGCCTCGTCTTTTGCACCCTTAAATTCATTGTTTTCAATGTAGATGCGTGGCAGGCATGCTCAAACGCCAGAGCGTCGCAGTCGTGGCATGCATATGTTCCTGAGTGCCTATTGTTAGGGCACGAAACCTGCACACTGAGATAAACAGAGTACGACTTTTGGAACGCAGCAGTGCGCACTGCATGTCATGTGACACAGACAAACCAATCACAGCCGGCAGATATCTTTCCCTTCTTCAGTAAATATCAGTCTGATCATTTTGGTGCAGGACTGCCAGAGCTTTACATCTGTCCCACGGTCAGTATGCTCACACACTTATAAACATCGGCTTGAAGAAGATCAGCTCTGCACTCTGGATTTCAGGTAAATAGGCGATGATACAGTGCCTGTTAAGGTTGCTTGGTTGCTTGGCAACCTCAGACGCAACCAGCCACTGCATTCTTGAAAACTGGCTCAAAAAAGGCACAAAAGTAGCGCCCATCGCCCGACCTTGCGTTTTCCGTGTCTGCAGTCAGTATAAAAAATGGAGTCCTTTGATTTACTAAGTGTATGTTAAGGCCTTTACATACTAGGGCCTTTTTTGTGCGATTGATTGGCACGTCTATATATTAATATATACTTCTCTGTATTGTTGTTTTTGTGATGAGTAATTTCACACACAAATACACAGATTTGTGTATCCATTTATTCAAAAACACAAATATTATGCGACAAAAAAATACCTAATCTTTTTTGAACATGCTTGATTTCTTGAGCGTTTGCACCACCAAATTAAGGCATCGACTGATCACGTTGTGCAGGACAGACATGATGTCACAACATCACGACAGTGGCGAACCTGTTGCAACTGTCGCACATTTTCATTGCTGCTGCTATGAATAGCTGTGATATCCTTCCTCCACTTGCCAAATACTAAATAATAACTTTGTATTTGACCCAGACCTACAGCCTGGGTTTTAGTCAAGACCACTTGAGTCTACTTAGACACAAATCAAATAGAGCTGTCTCTAGATGAAGTCAGACTGAGTCCAGACTGGGGGTTAAGTCCAAGTCAAGAGCGAGACTAAATGTTCTTGAGACCAGTGCTCTTTCAATATCTGCATTATAACTTAAGTTACTCAGTACAGTCCTCCTGGATTTAGAAATGTTTTAAATGTAAATTTACCAAAATGTAGCATTATTTGTCAACACTGTGAATACAACTCTGAATAAAATAACAAACTGTGAAAGAAAGATATCTCCCCACACGTCTGAAATTATATTGCTTGGTTGTTACATGGCAAAGACAAACTATGTATAAAACAAGCAAGAAACAGGGCTTGGATACTGTACCGACTGGTGGGGGTGGTGGACAAAACAAAAGGGAAAAAGGAGCACAGTACTGTAAAGACCTTATTAAAAAAATCTTTTCCATTATCGGCAATCTGTGAATGTCATCAAAAGCCACATGATTCAAATAGTGATTTAGTTTTGTTGATGTTGTGAGGTTGCCTCAGTTTCCATTTTCCCACAGCATTTCTTTAGGAGGACGTGCTACATTAAGAAGATGTTATCCCTTTTGAAAAACCTGAAGGAATGCGTTGCAGCATTACATCAGACCATTGTACCTCCATAGCTGCTTAGCTCAACGGAATTATGCACCAGCAGAGTGCAGCTTAGACTTGGTGGATTAAATGGCTCATTCAGTCTGTTTTATAATCTCTTCATTCATAAAAGAGGTTACCTCATGCACCAAAGTTAAACTTAGGGTAAACTTCTAATGATATCAGCTTACGTACTTGTACTGTTTGTTACCTTGCATCAGCAGTAATTACCGTCAGCACTGTAGCTTTGCTAACCACTCAGCTATCCTACTGACGACACTGTATTTATTTACATACTGTACAGCCATATCTGTTCATCCATGCATACATACATATAGCCACAGAACATATGAATAAATATAGTATGGAACACAAAATCTAGCCCATACATAGTAGAGAGTACAGTACATGTCGGTATGAATGTATTTATTCACTGAGAGCTCTTAGTAGAATGACGGGGAGGAACAACGGGGAAAGCAAGTTGTAGGAGGACGTAATTTAAGGAATGAAGTGAGCTCAGAAAGCAGGATGCAAAAGGGAAATTTCTGAGGAATATTTAGTACATCCCCCTCTCCCTTCCCTCAGCCGCCCCCACTCCCTCAGCACCACTCCAGCCCTGCAGTATGCTGGCTGGTGTGTTCTTATATAAGAGGCCAATCCTGTGGGATGCCAGGATGGCTATGGAAGTCTTTGAAGGCCACCACACAAAGGCACAAAGGCACAAAGGCAAAGAGGCAGGCTTTGATACCCGTATCAGTCCCCCTATACTCCCTCTCTGTCTTCATAATACAGCCAGTGGTATGGCTCTGCTTCTTCTGTCAGCACATACCGACTCTAAAGTGTAGAAGCCTCATCCCCGAGGGAGAAATTCACACACATTTACACAATGAATACAGTATACGCAAGCTCATACTGTACATGCACATGCTCGTAGATGCAGTATCCATGTGCACACGTACCCTCATTCATATATTCTGAAAAGGATGTGTGCACACGTGCATACAAATAAGCACACCAGTTTGCCTTGAATGTGTCTTGCAGACAAGTCGAGCATGCTACAGAGCAATTTGTGAGCGGCATTCAGTGACGTCAGTATGCTGATGTTATTTCAAAGAAACATGCGTCATTGCCAGTGGTGTGAGCGTCATGACAAACAGTTGCCCTCTAAAATCTAGTCTTCTCTTTTTCTTTTCGTATATGTCTATAAGAAAACTGTTTGTATAAAACCAGAAAAGTTCAGATGCACACACATCTGTCATATAAGGCATACTCCCACTGTAGGTGGTTTCCAGATCACAGGTGTATGTTCTTGCAGCACAGTTGCATGTGTTTAGCATGGCTCTGTTAGTGTCCTGGGAGCTCAGTCTCGTGTTGCTTCAACCACCTGCTCAGGTCATTATTCCGGTCAGGGACTTGAGAGGTAGATAATAAACACATACACACACCTAAACACACACAGATGGCTTCACTTGTGAAGGATAGGTGCTCGGGGAAAGAGGGAATAATAGACCTGACAGAATGTATCCCAAGTTGAAATGTTGGTACTGTTATAGAAAAACAAGATTCAGTTCATGTTAAATAGGGTGAAAATCCATTTGTTGTTCCACAATGAGCAATTTATTGTTTGTAATTAAAATGAACTGCCTCATTTTTGTTCAGTGGTGAGTAGTGAGGTCCTGGTATAATTGGCTTTGGCTCACAGTGCTTTTGTCATCTGGACTTTGCGTGCTTGTTTGCACAACATGGTGTAGAGATGAGAGTGTCTTGGATGTCTCTAGCTTGAAGCACCCAGTGTCCCCATGGAATAGTTTTGGCCCCTGAGAAGGAGAAAGAGAATCAGTGGAGAACGCGAAGACGGAGCCATCTTCAGCAGAATTATGTCCTTCCCTTCCCTTGTTCTCTCCCTTCTGTGTTCAGCACTTGCTTACAGACTTGACAGCGTTGCTGAGATGGCAGTGAAAGAGAAATCGTCATCACATTAGAATGACAATGCTTTGATGTTTCAGTGGCACAAAGCTTAATGGGCTCCCTGCATTTCCCTCACATGGCATGATAGATTTCTTGCTCGCAGTTGCTTTGTTTCTATTCTTCTGTTCTGGTTTAATTTTCTGGTTTAATTATTAATAAATACATAAAAGATTAATTGAGGGAATGGGACGTCAGTGGTACTAAAGCTTGTGATATGTAAAGTATAGTAATATATAGACTAATATGTCATTGTAAATTAATCTTTGTGTTGTCAATAAGAGGTATCCATAGTTTGTTTCACAGTAACTGGTTAAATCTACAAAATGGTGACCAGACCGCCGATAAACCCTGAGGTAAATTTAAGTATTGACTTTCAAAAAATAAATCAAAATAATATTTGTTTATGAAGGCAGAATTTAAGCCACAGGCAACCCAAACTAAAATTGTATGTTTTCATATCCTGGGTACAAATGTGATGTACCATGCAAAAGTTTTTCAGTAACACAAAATCTCAGTAGATTTTTCTCATGCCAGCCTCCATGTTGGGATGGTGTGGGAGTCTCTATTAGATGTAAATAACATAAAGAAGACCATCTGCTGTAGATAATGCAAACATCGTCAAAACTCCCACATTAATAAATGTCATGTGGCTGAGGTTGGAAACATGTGAACTATGGTGTACTGCTTTGAAAGTAACTATAATCCCACAGCCAAGAACTGTATGTTGGAGAGTGATGAGCTTTGAACCACCTGACCGGCAACTTAAGGCAGAGCATCCTCACCACCTTTAATCTAACGTGTTACCAAAGTGGGTGTAGCCTCTAGGAAATAAAAGGAAAGCCAGTGAGGAAGAACTTTAAACCTGCATTCTTTTTAAAGGCCAGCAGGGGGTGTCTCCACTGGTTAGAAAAAGTCTCTTAAAAAAATGACCCACATTGTCAGTTTATTTATTACCACAGTAAACAATATCCCAATGGGTTTATGGTCTCAATCGCTAGTTTCAGGGCTTCATCAATACAGCATGGTGCTGTTTTTGTATATATGGTCCCATTTAGAGTAAAATAGACAATCTGGTCGCTGCCATGTTAACCTACGTGAATCAGTCAGATACACCCCTCGCTCCCCCCAGCTCCACCCTCCTGTCCAAATATGGTCAAGATGGCAACAGCCATCAGTCATGGTGGCTACGTCCACTTCTTTCATACAATCTATGCATGCAACTAAGTAATGCCCAACGCTGACAAGGTATTAGTACACCTAAGATGTGAGGCTAGGTTATGAATCTACTGTAACAACCTCAGCTCTCAACTTAAATTAGCTTACTAATAACCTGTCAATCACACATCAAAGGCAATGCCCAGAGTGAAGCAATATTCAGTATGTAGAGCTTTGCATGTCTGTGAGGACAGAATGTGTTAATATTCAAAACCCAAGAAAAGGAAAAGATGTTAAAGTAAGATGCAGGAAGATTAAATCATTTGTTATTCGCACCATGGACAGGCCAGATCGCTGGTCTACAATCAAGCTCTCACTCATTGGTGCTAAGAAAAATAGCCCATCAAACAAGCACAGATTTTATAGTAGCACTAGTAGTGATAATGTAGTTAACGTATTTGGTAACGATTGTTATAAATTGAATTGTGTGTTGGTATCAATGTATAGATAAACAACAATGATAAACAAGGAGCACTACATCAGTATTGTCACTGTCTTACTGAAAACACATAGTACATGTTTTGAAATGAGATTTGGTTGGAATTTAAACTTGAGATTTGCGTCTAGTCTTATTGGTTTTGAAAAATCAAATCTCTGCAGCAGAAGGGCAAATAAAGGACACAGCGCCACATTAGGAGGAAATAAATTAAAGCAAATGGAAGGGGGGTAAAAATATGTAGTGAGGGGGGAAAGGGAAGCAAATAAGTGCAAAAAGGGTGAAAGAAGATGGGGAAATTATACAAGAAGACGAAAGAGAAACCACACTCGCGTGACAAGTGTCCTCATCATGGACTGGAAGACTGTATTACTGCCCTCCAGCTTGCCTCCAGGCCTCAGCCCAGTTGGCTGGTACAGTCGTGTGGAGAGCAAGAATATCATCCACTCCTACATGCAAAGAGGGAGCGAGAAGGAAGGAGAAGGCATGGGGGTTTGGCTGCCCTGTAAGAGACTGGGGAAACTGATAGTGAGGAAGAGGAGTAAGTCATTCAGAGTGAGGAAGGAGGATAGGGTTAGAAGGGAATGGGAGAAGGAAAGACAGGATGGAAAGTGTAAAACCAGATATAGCAATAGAAAAACAAAGTAGTGGAAGGGTGGGGTTGAGTGTGAAGAGAAGAGGAAGAAAATGAAAGAGAAAGGGAAGGAACAGGAGGGATGGATTAAGGAGAGCCCCAGGTGGAATAGGAAGTAAAGTTGCCAGCTCTCCCTCTGGCATATGTCCTTGCCTGCGGGAGCACCCAAGGACCAGGGAGAGGGCAGCTGGTCCTTAGCCACGTCCAGGCCAGGATGTGCCAACCGTAGCCCGCTCATGCCAGCTCTGGCCATCCCATGCCAGCAACTGTCCTTCTGCGTAGAAACTCACGTCAAGCTAAACCTCTGCGGAATCTCTGAGAATCTCGGTGTAGCTGTCTGCCTTTTGTTTGTCTTCTCCTGCTTTGTTTAGGGTTCTTTCTTTAGGAGAAGCAGCAGCTATCAGTCTCTGTATTTCTCTGCAAAGTGTCAGGAGTTATGCCACTTCGAATACAAATTGTGCAAATTAAAATGGTGGGTTTTGATGTTTTGCATAAACTGAATACCGTCACAGCAACAAACAAATAAAATCTCACAGTGTGAGATTTTATTTGTTTGTTGTTTTCAGAATTAAGAATTATAATTGCAACTAAACAGCTGGCAGATAGCTCTCAGTCAGGCTGAGGAGTTGTAGCTTGTGGAGCACCTTAGCAGCCCAAATACAAGATGCACTACATATGGAAACTATAACATTTCCCATACCAACATCTCCTCCTGTTGCTTACAGATTCTGCAGATATCTGTTTATATAGATTACTGTTTTGATAAAAACTAGGAAAACAAACCATGGCATCTTTTGACACGTTTTAAAAAGCAAACATCTCTTTTTTACTAATGTTTTATTTATAAATGATCATTTAAAACTGTAAGTAACATCCTATATGGCTGTTCATTTGTATGTTTAGTTTAGTGTGATGTTTTTCTGTTGCTGGGAGCCTATTCTCCCAAACACTTCACAGACAGCGCAGATGAGACCATTTGTTCCATCCCCTCATTAGCCAATGACAGGCAGTGTCTTCCTGATGTAATCACTGGTCGTTAGGAAAAGGCATTAATTCTGTTATTTACCGCAAACTCTGTATAAAGTATTTATACTCTTGTCTGCGTCTCTGAGACACACAGCTGAACACTAACCAGATATGTCCAATTACTAGGTGAACATGGGCCAGTACTCTGATTGGGTTTCAATGATTAATGAGATTTTAGATGACTTTTCTCTCCAACCCTCTCCGCTGGAACCTCTGGCTCACAGCAGCTGCAGCTAAAGGGACATGAAACCTACGTCTGAGCCTGAATGAATCAATATTCATTGTTTCTTAAGAAATTGTGGTTTCATGATATTGAGCTGCTTAGGCAGGCATTGAAAGCAGATATATCACTCCCTTGACAGATGAATTACGCTTTCAAAGAAGAATCCTCCCATCGTATTTGCTTCACTTGACGTAGGTTTTACCTAAACCTTAAGTGCAAAACACACAGAAAGCTAAAACCTTGGCCCTGTTGATCTCAACCAATTCAAATCATTTTTAGATTTAAATTTTATAGCCCTATATCAGCTAGTTACAAATTTGTCTCAAAGGGCTTTACAACTTCTACAGCACACAGTACAACCCCCGTCTGTCATTAGACCTTCGGTTCAATTGTTTTATTTATCAGTATCAAGTAAATAGATTGAAGTTCAGTAATATTTTTTCTCATTCACTGCAAGGAAGTATATTTTAGCCTTTGTCAGGCGCATTAATGCATTAATAGCATCCTCTATCAAAACCTCGTTAGCAGGTGGACAAGAAGCGGCCATTAGATGGAAAGTGTGTGAGCCATTAATGTGATTAACTGCACTGCCGATACAGAATCCTTCTCAACACATTTTGGCAAGTGCTGAGTGAAGAAAACAACAACAAGAAAGTAGAATTCAAAACGTCAGGAATGTCAAGCTTTCCTTTTAAATCCAGTCTTGGTTGGAGGCTTTTTGAGAAACAGAACAGTGAGCCTGCAGTCAATCTATTTTGGGGCAAATAGCACAGACTGAAGGTGTCTGCTTAGCAGCAAGTCAGACGCATTATGTTCAGTGTGCTTTTGACATGCTGTGTTGTGTGTGTGTGTGTGTGTATGCATGGGGGGGGTGTGTGTGTGTGTGTGTTAGAGAAAGAGAGTGTACCTGACATGCTGTTACTTAGCTGTGAGTGTAGGTGTCAAACGTACTGTTGGTACTATATAGCAAGATCCCACGGAGACTAGGTTTCAGCTCAGTGCCATCCAAATGAACAAACATGACATTCATCCATCCATTGTCTGTCACCACTTATCCATCATCAGGGGGAGACAATGGTTGAGAGGTGATGTACACCTGGGCAGGTCACAGGACCATCACTGACAAGCATGCACGCATACATTCACATGTACAGTACAGGCAGTTTAGAGTTGAAAAACCTGGAGAAAACCTCAATGCTAAAATGGGGCAAACTCCACACAGAAGGGCCAAAGTTGGACAACAGGTTCAACCCTGGAGCCCTCTTGCTATGAGGTAACAGTGCCACTTCACCACTGTGCTGGCCCACAAACACAAACATGACAGTGTACAACAATATGGATTAATAACAACTAGTGTTGTCACGATACCAAAATCTTTGTTTCGGTACCGATACCAATATGAATTTCGATACTTTTCGGTACTTTTCCTAAGGAAAAGTCCTTTTGGATACAAACCTTTAGAACAATAAATAGTAAGGGTGTAACGGTACCAAAAAAAATCATGGTTCAGTAAGTAGCTCGGTATGGACGTCATGGTTTGGTTGCTCAAATGTTTCACCAAGTTTGTGTTGTCTCGTGATGTCTCCCTTTGCGAGGCAGACTTTCTCTTGCCTTTTTTCACGTGTGCCAGCTGCGAATGTTGATACAGGTGTTGTCCTACACACCACTTGCGCAATCTGTGCTCCAATAGGAACAAGAAAGGCGTTTGTGTGCATAAATGAATTAAATAAATTAATGAATTGAATCAATTTAAAAAGTACCGGTATTTTCCAAATGCAGTATAGTACTGTTTGGAATACTCTAGTACCGCGGTACTATTTTAGTACCGGTATACCGTGCAACACTAATAACAACGTACAACAACACTTTCTTGCTATTGTTTAGTTTTACAACAGAGTTTAATCATGTGGCCCAGATTTCCCCTGTTTCCTTGAGAGCTGTAACAATTAGTTGTTTAAACATTCAGTCAAACAACTGCAAATTAATTATAACAACTAGTTAGATAGTTGCTTAGTTGTTTCAGTCTCAAGCAAAAGTGACAATGGCTTCTGGTTCCAGTACCCCGAATGTGAGGATTTGATGCTTTTCGTTGAAGGTCTACTGGGTAGGGTTTAGTGAAATCTAGATGTGAGGTTGCAGATTTCAACCAACTGAAACTTTTCTCATGTGACAAGCATGTAGGAGAACTACAGTGGCCGAAATAAAGACATGAAAATGCAAATGGCCCTATCTAGAGCCAGCTTTTGGTTTGTTTGTTCTGGCCTACTGTAGAAACAACATGGTGGACTCCGTGGAAGAGAACCCTCTTTGTATGTAGATATAAACTGCTTCTTCTAATGTAACAAAACACAACAATTCTTAATCTCAGGTGATTATACACAAGAAAACATAGTTAGAAATATTATATTCCATTTTTGCCAATATATCTCCCTAAATCCCACAGACTGGACCTTTGAATTTAACCCATGCAGAGCCCATTTCAAACATACCTGCTCAGAACAGGCCAGTTTCTTAATCCTTGGTGTTGCTGCTTGCAGCTTTTTCAAGAACAGCTCATCCAAACGGCCTAAGAAAGGACACTGTGATCCCTTGGTTCCTTAGCAATACACCTGCCATGACATAGCAGCAACATGGGGTAGTGGTTATCCCAGAAGTTACATGGCTGATAGTCTGAGTGGGAGGAAGTTCGCTGCATAGATCAGCCTCTCATTGGGCGGAAAGAGCCACCCGCTGAAGTCCCGCACTACCACCTCCGGTTGTGTAGCAGTTTTCAACCGTTTTCAACACGTCCTTTACTAACACTGCATATACTTTGGTCCACACAGCAATAAACCCTTCAAGTGTGAAGTTTACTGGGTGGATGGTTGTTGATAAAACAAACAGAGGCTCCTTCCATTTTAGTTAGCTATCATTGAGTTTTAGACTGATGGAAAGATAAAATACAGTATATGATGATGCAAGATTCAGCCCTACATTGGAAAGTTTGTTTTCTGAGATTTTCTCAGCAAACAATTACTTCATTGAGAAAACAATCAGCAGATTAATCAGTAGTGAGAATAATTATTACTTGCAGTCCTAATTTCCTCAATGAGCAGAGTTCTTCTTAGCCCCATATGTTTGATATCAAACTAGAATGAATATCAGCATGAGACTGTGATTATGTGAAGAGGCATGTTATGAATTACAGAAATAATGACAGATGATGAGATTTGTTCAATTACAGTTGAAGAAATAGAGAGATAGAATAAAAAAATATGGGTAGCCGCGCTATCTGTGCTTTACTGCTTGTATTTCTGTGTGATTTGACAAATTAGAATGAGTGAGTAAATGGAGTGAAGCGCGGGAAATACTGATAAATAAGAAGTGGGGAAAGATGAAAAGGGAGACACAGCGAGATTGGAGGACATGTGTGAAGTGAGATGAGTGAAAATCCTGTAAGAGAATCTGAGCCAAAGAGTAAGAATCCCCAAGTGGCGGAGAGAGAGCGAGCACCCTCTCTTTTCCCAAGTCTCTCCTTCCAAGTATGCTTTGCCCAGTGTTACCATGGCAACGCTGAGTCTTCCACAAGCTGACCACACTCACACACTTGCACATACAGTGTGTGTGTATGTGTGTGTACACAAATTGCACACATATACTGTAGCACCTGAACGGCCACGTGCACAGATGGAAGAGATATCACACACACACAGTAAAAAGGCTCTACTGCTGGCTGATAATAAACACACTCCAGCTTTGAGAGGCAGAGAAAATGCTTCACTGACATCACATAACTATCGAACATTTCCAAGCTACTCGGAGTAAACACATTAATCCATCATCAACAAATTAATCAGCAACAATTTGGATGATTTGGAGGGATTGTTTTTCAAGCAAAAACAACAATATTTTCTTGTTCCAGCTTTTTAAAAAACAAAAATTCATTTGTGTGTTTTCTCTGACAGTAAATTGAATGCCTTTGGGCTGTAAGTCAGACAAAACAAGCAATGTGAGGACGTCACTTTGGGCTCTGGGATAATGTGATAGGTGTTTATTTTGATAACTTGATGATATTTTATAGACTAAATGATTTAATGCAGTGTTGCTCAAAATGGAAATGTATGGAATTTGATTTTAGTAATTTCCAAGTCTGGATAAGTATTGAAATAAGAAAAGAGAGTATGGAACGATGTTTGTGTTTCCAGACTATTGCCCCTCTTCTGTTTCCCAAAATATATAAAATTTAGTATTTCTTAAAATGAATTGATCATACATACAAGCACAGTGTTATTCATGGTGTTTGGAGCCACCAGTACAATCAAAATGTTTACTGCTGTGTGAGAGAGTGTGGGTCAGAGCAAGCTTGATGCCAAAAGAAAGGCAAGAATTATGGCGTGTAGCCTCAGGGATTTAAGTTCTCCATCACTACGGCAGATTTCCATCATTTGGAGTTCATATAGTATTTAAACTTGATGGCTGCATTAGAGAACAGCAGCAATGTTTATGTGTGGAACGGTGCTGAAATGTTTTATATTGTGTTATTTATTTAGCTGGAGTCAATTATATGTTTTACAAATTGCAGATGGGATACATGACTTGGGTGCAGTGTGAAAAATATTTCAGTCAAAGGATTATTTTTTGCTTTAATACCTGCGTGCAACAGTACGCACACTCTTATAGAGATCTGGCTCTACACTGGTCACAGTCTATCCTCCGTCAGTATCTTTAAATTGTAGTTTTTATACATAGCATCACAAATATAACAGCTATTAAGCTTGTCTCAACATTTATCAGTAATGCAGTTATGTGGTTATCAGAAATGTAGATGGACTATCTTTTCCGAGAAAAGTGACCTTTATAACTGCATCGTCATTTCAATGAAAAATGAATAAACAAGGCTGCATCGACGTCGTAAAAATTCCATTAACTTTTATGAAAGAGACTAAAAAATGCTGTGGTAACAATATTGTATTATTATTTATTCAAGATGTTACTGGAAAATAATACAAGTACAGGTGGCAGCAGTTAGTTTACTTCCTCGTTGGGCAGAGATGAACTTGTCTTGTCAGTATGAGCTACAGTACCTGACTACAGTCTTCTGGCAATTATTTGGCAACATAACAGCATACATTGTAAGCGTGTAATACATGCTAACAGTTGGACTTTGAAACCATTTATTACATAATAATCATGTAGCTATTTGTACTTGGATGTCAAATGTGCTCTTAAAAATCTACTGAGAAGTCTGGAGTTTGGAAACATATGGAATATTCAAATGGAAAATGTGTTGGACCCCTGTAATCGCTTCATCAAGAATATAATATTCATGTTAACTGGTAATAAAAAATAATCTAATGATCATATCAGAATTATATTTCACACGTGTTATGTGAAAAACTGCCAGCTGCTGTGTCTTCTGTTCACACTGCTCTGTCTACAATTCAAACACAATCCATGTAGTCATTTATAAATGTGGATGCTGAGATGTTCACTGAACCGCAGAAGAACACGGCTCTAAATGTACAATTACAGATTGCAATGGGTTGAGCCGTATGCCTGAAATAAGAACATCCAAATTTGATTCCATCCATCTTCTCCTTCCATCACCCTCCCACACAGAGCAACCCTTTCACCTGCTCGCTGCTTAATTATCACTAGCAGCTATTTCAAGCCTTACACTGGTCGCACTGCGCTGAAGAAAAGAGCATCTCATTGATTGAATGGATCACAGAACAAACAGTATTGAGTGTTTGTTCCTAAAATGTATTCAGCTGAAGACCTGAGAGTCTTCATACCATGATTTTCTTTATACGCCATATCAGCAAACACAGCCATTGATAGTATAAAATCGTGTGTGCATGAAAGGATATAAAACAAGGGGTAAAACAATCAAAATATCTTTAAATCATCAAAACGGATAATGAGAAGTTAATAAAATAACAACCACAGGTAGAAACTAGTATGTATCACTGCAAATATTTGGCTGAAAATAGAAATAAACATCTGAAACTCTCCCTGTCTTCCCCTCTCCAGCCCCCAGATAAGGAAGGCGGTCTGCCGAAGCAGGTTGGCAACAAGACCGAGTGCGGCCTGCTGGGATTGGTCTTGGACCTGAAGCGGGATTACCAGCCAATAAGGAACCAGCTCCCCGAGGAGAAGCTTTACAAAGTCTACACCTTCAACTCTGTCAGGAAGTCCATGAGCACTGTCGTCAAATTACCTGATGGGAGCTTCCGCATGTACAGCAAGGGAGCTTCTGAGATCGTCCTCAAAAAGTGAGTTTGGTCTTGTGATAAAAATGAGATGGTTCTGATAAAAATAGCACAGCAGCACATAACCTTGCTGTAGAGTAATATGATATAATCAAGTGCTGGTTTTTTTTTTTTTTTCAGTGTATAGCTAATCGATTTTGAGTGCATTATGTACTTGAGGGTATAACATATTGCACATTCCCTAGGCAGTGAGAGTGGGCTGAGTTTCCACGAGAAGGTCACAGAATTGTGACATTTTACAGAACATTACACAAACAGTACAGTAACAGATGAGTAACTCTGAGAAAAACATGAGAGGCAGTTATAAAGCTTACCGCACCCATTTAGGGAAAGAGCAGAGATCTATTGATGATGAATGACATTAAGATGAAACATTAAATCCTAATAAACAGATAAACAGCCATTTCACTGTGAATTAAGCTTTTCACATTAATGCAGATGAAGCTACAAAACACTTCACTGACATTAGTCATTTTTTTGCACAAATTACAGTTGATTTTTTTGGATTAGCTACGGGTGCTTTTACATCTGCCCTGTTTGGTTCGGTTCAATTGAACTCAAGTTTGTTTGCCCTCTACATGCGGTTCATGTGGGCAGGTGTGAACACAGCAACGGCACTCAGGTGTGCACCAAAACAACCATGTCTGCTTACAAACGAACTCTGGTGCGGTTTGTTTGTGGTGAGAATGTGTTCCGACCTCGATCTGAACCAACTGCAATCGCATGACACATTGTTTGGGTTAAACATGAGCATGTTACAGTCCTGGAGGATTATTAATGTGCACCTCCTCCTGTACTGTCTTAATATGCACATTCAGCACATCCAATGCATCAAAACATTGTTTTCTAGTTGGAGCCGTGCCTCGTTTTCAAACTGTATGGTTTGACTAAAATGAAACAATGACAGCAATATAGTCCACGATGAGCAGCGCTAAAATCAACCTGCGTAGTTGTCCCTCCATTGTGACATTAGAAAGTGTCACATTTATCTTGCAAGTGTACTCTTCTTCAATGTTTTGTTAACTTCCTGGATTTTTCCCACATGGAAATTCTGACCAATCAAGAGCAACTTTCTCATGCAGGCATTTGATCTGGTCCGCTTGTAAATGCGGCCGTGAGAACACGAACCAACTCTAGGCAACTTTATAACAAAATTAGTCCCTGATTCAGACCAAAGCCAGACAACTCTAGGTTTGAAAGCACCCTTAGTGTGAATGAATTTCATCCAACTCTGTGTGTTATTTTCCATTTGTTTGTTTGTTTATTTGAGAAATCCATTTACTGTAAACCAGATGTTAATGTATTTTGGCTGCAATAGTAATTTAGGCTAGTGGTTCCCAACATTATCTGTCTGATGTCTGATTATCCCAAAAGCCCTGTCAGGTGAGCTCAAGCAACCCTTCATCAACACCACACATTTTGTTCCAGATTTGTTTATTTATATTGATTTTAAATTGTATTATAACTGATGTTATTTAACACCATTAATCATAGAAAAGTGGATATTGGGATAATATTTTACTTCTACCTTGGAATGACAGAAGCTGGACATTCCAACTATGGATTGATTACTTTAAGCTAACTGTGTTGTGTTGATTTTAGTTTCGAAACAGCAGATGACAAAACAAGCTCAGTTCAGGAGCTTTCGATCATGTCGCTTGATCTTCATCAGCAGATGGAGTTAGAAAAAAGTTATTAAAGATATTTTTCATATGTGTGAAGAATTGAAATTAAGAATTGAAAGACTGCATTTAACACTAAGTACTGTTTGAAGTGCGTACATAGTCCAGGATTTTTGACCTAACATTGACAAAACCAAAGTTACAATACACAATTTGAAATACCCCCAATCCAACACTCCACCCTTAATTACAGATGTAGCCATATCCTGAACGAGGTGGGCGAGTCGAGGGTTTTCCGTCCACGGGACAAGGATGAGATGGTGAAGAAGGTGATCGAGCCCATGGCGTGTGATGGCCTGAGGACCATCTGTGTGGCGTTCCGTGACTTCTCCGGTCATCCTGAACCCTCCTGGGACGACGAGAACAACATCCTCAGTGACCTCACAGCCATCTGTGTCGTTGGGATAGAGGACCCCGTCAGGCCAGAGGTAAGAGAGAGTGACATACTGAGAGGAGTGAGCGTGCATGTGTGCTGCAGCACCAGCAGGCACTGTTCACTGGTGTGTCCTCACCTCACCTTTTAAGGTTTTATACATTTATGAGATCTCTTCAGTCTTTTCAACACTTTATTCTTTTTATATATTTTAATATTTCAAGTGTCTCTACTGTGCTACTTGTGTATGCCGCCCCAGGAATAAATTAATTATCATACATCACTCATGTATCCTCTACTATATTAACCATCTGTGCTACACTTACAGTTTCATACCTTTGAGGGTGTTCAGACTTTTCTACACACAGTTCTGATATATCTCACACAGCTGACAGAAAGGCAGCCTACAAATTATAGACAGCAGTCAATTGCATCCTGTTTGCCAGCACTGTGTGCAAAGAGAAAGTCTTCATCTCTTTCTGATTGATAGCATAGATCTGAAAAACTGTATGTAAGGTAAACATGAATAAAGATTAATTTAAAGATTACTTCTGACTGTGAAAAAAGGAGATGTGTTTTAGTGGCGTACAGTTTGATGGAGGTATTTATAGAAAGAAGTAATGTCGACCCCTAATTACTGTAAAGAACTGTACGTGATGTCGGAGAATTAAATCAGCATTTTAATTGCCAAATTATACTCGTATATATACAGTTTGGATAAAAAGTCACTGTAGTAACAGAGTATTAGATATTAACTGTTATTTACTGTGCACTACTCTGTTAAAGTTTTTAATGTGTAAGTCTGTGCCAACCTTTAATAACCTCTTTAATACACTTGTTCCGAATTTCAAATCCTAGGATTGTTAATAAGCTTTTATTTAGTTGGCAAAGTTAATCCATTCCTAGAAAGCCCAGATTTAAACACACAAACAATTTTATGGACCGGACCAGCTCTTCTCCTTTTAAATCATCCCCCTTGTTAATATCAAACTTGAAAAATGTCTGAACAGTCTTTTATCTTAGTTAGAAGAACTCGCCTATTTATGGTTGTACATTTATTAATTTAATCTCAATCTCATGTAGTAATTGATAATGTCATATCTAAACAGGTGGAGACAAACAGTGAACAAAGCAGCACGACTCTGGTGACAGTAGCAGCCTGCACAGAGAGCTGACAGAGAGGCATCATGTGTCATTTAGAAGACTTGACATTAGAGTGTGTGTGTGTGTGTGTGTGTGTGTGTGTGTGTGTGTGTGTGTGTGTGTGTGTGTGTGTGTGTGTGTGTGTGTTTGTCTGTGATCAGTTGCTTCACTGATGATTGCTTCACTGAATGACTATTGACTCATGAAATGTGCACCCCAGACTGAGCTGATCAGCTTTACCTGATTCAAGACTCAGTAACAATACATTGCTAATATTTTTCACATGCTGCTACTTCTATGTGTTACAGTTTCAATGTTACATTGTGTGAATGTGAATATGTACAGTATTATATATAGATACTACTATATATATATATATATATATATATATATACATATACATATATTGGGTCTTCAGTTGTGCAGTTTGTGGGTGGGACAGCTCTAGGACATTACTGTGCGGATGCCTAGTGAGACACTTTACTAGATATTTAGGCGATTGTAGAAAAACGTCCTTGTAACTAAGCACATTTAAAGGAAGACTTCACCCACAAAATGATCATTTGTATATCATTTACTCAGCCTATGTTACGCTGAATTCCTGAAGAAAACTGTTTTTCTTGCATACCTCCACAGTAAACAAAGAATCCAAAAATCCAGAGGAATTGAAATCATAGGGGTCAGCGTTAAACAACAGCCAAACTATATATACTCTCACACAGCTCATTTTGTATAATCTCATTTATACACTCATTTAAACACTTGTAAAGAGTCTCATGCACGAACGGGTAGCATGCAGGGGTAAGCTAGCAGAGCTTAAATGCATGCACTCGCTCAGGTTGTACTTGTGTGTGGTTGTAAATAAGAAGGTTTTCGCTAAAATGGTATACAAGCATAAAAGTGGATAAACGAGACCTGGATTTTACTGCACGAGTTACGGGAGATATTTTTTACTTGCGCTTATTTGTCAGTTTGCAGATGAAGATTTTAAATGTGAATCACAAAATATCCCTGTTATTGGGAAAAAAATCTTCAATATGTCATCTGTAAGCCCTGTTAAAAGCAAAACGAACAATTCATAGAAATAATTTAAGCATCAAGAAATCATTTCAAGTCTTTTAAGATGAATTTCACACGAAGAAAAGGGAGAATTATAATTGGGCTAAAGACAGTCAGGTGGAACTACTGCATGTACAGTAGGAAACTGACCTCACTTGACAGCTCCTGTGCAGGTACAGGGGAGCAGGAAGCTAACTGACTACTGCATTATTCAACTTCCTCCTTTCATCTTTTTTTCCATCCCCCTCCTCACTCTCTAACAAGGGCTCTCATTCAACCTCTCCCTACCATGTTTTCTCCTTTCCACCTCTCTGCAGGGCAGGGGTTGACTTTCACCTTTGTCTGGTTGCTCTCTTTTTCTTTTGACTCTCTCTGCATCTACCATCCTCTCCCACTATGGCTTTCTCTCTCTGTCTGTCTGAAACTGAGTTATGTAAGCATCTGAACAGACCTAGATAAAATAAATAAGTACAGAGAGAAGAAGGGGAAAAGAGAAACCATCGTCCTCAAAATGAATAGGCAGACAAACGGAACTAGACGAGCTAAAGAGAAACATCTTTTGTATCACTGTTATTTAAGCAAACTATAGAGGCGTTTTGAAAATATTAAATAAATAAACTCAGAAAAAGTGAGAAATATGCTGGAAAAATTTGATTATTGCATGTTGGACATGCAATAAAACAGATTTCTGCAAAGGCTGCAATGTTTGTGATCAATTAAATCACACGTTAGTGTTAACATAGTCCTTCACGTTGCTCTAAGCCTGGCAGTTTGCAGCATTTTCCTTTTCCTCTGCCACAGAAGTCACTTAACATCTGACATTTCCAATAACTGATGTGGAGAAGCAGTGCACCGCTGCACTCCAGTGACATCTTTCCAGGTCTCATAGTAAGACTGGCTAATATTGGAAATGAGATGACTTTCCGCTCTGCTAAAAAGGTCACACAGAGTGGTAAACATGTTTTTGGTTTGTTTATTAGTCTCCAATTTCTTCCTCCGGAATGCGATGTTCTTTTAATAACTAGCTGCTCTGTAGGGTTGCCCCCAGAGAGACAAGAGAGAAGAGAGCAGAGAATGAGAGAGAGAAAGGGGGAAGAAAGAGAGGAGGGGAAAGATAGTGGCAGAGAAAGATAAACAGATTCAAAATCAGATTCATGTCAGAGGGATGTCGGACTGTAGGAGAAGGAAGACGGGTAAGGAGAGAAACGGAGGAAAACGAGAGTGTAACCAGATCCGTATTAGAGACACGAGAGGCTTGTTTTTCAGTCTCACCTACTAGCCTCCTACCCTCGTCGGGCCAGATTGTATTTTTAATAAGCCTCCACTCTCCTCCTCTCTCCACCTCTTCTTTCGGATGACCAGTCAACTAGAGCAGTGGGAATCCAAAGGAAATAAAGAGTAAAACGGACAGCAGGGATGACAGATAGGCAGACGGGAACTTGATATCTTGATAACAATGACTTAGTGAGAGCGGAGAGGGCAGGATGTAATAACTTGCTCCACTTGCCACAATATTTACTGCAAGAGCTTCTTTATTTTGTCAGATCATATTACTGAAAACTGACTTCTAATGAATTAATATAGCATGTGCTTTTTGTTCTGTTTCTAAGTGTTAACTATTTTTGACACATTACGAAGTCAGCACATGTATAAATACTGATGTTAATAAGCCTCTAAAAGCATATTTGTGAATATTATTCTCACTTTGAGCACGTATTTTAACGTCCTTGACCTTTTCCTCCTTGGGAATTTGCTTGGAGATTTTAGCCAGAATTTACTCTTTATTTAGTATTTTATTTTGTGTGAGTGATTCATATTTGTTTTTTTAAAAGCACATCTGTTTGTTTTTCTTATTGAAAATCTGAATACTTCAAAGGAGTTAATTTGGTTTGATTAATTTGAAGTAATTTTTAAAGCTGCATTTCTAATCTTTGATGTACGTTGTAAGACACTTATGAAAGAGCACATAACCCATTTAAATTCAGAATAAACTACACGATCCTGTTGATTACACAGAGGGCACTGCATGACCTTCCCCTCAGTTATTTTCTGACCTCCTCATTCCTCACTCTATTTCTCAACCACTCTGATCCTCAAACCTCAGCCTTATATCTTTTCCCTGCCCCAACTGCAAAACAAAAGGTAATTTGGGGGGGGGGTTAAATAAAAGACCATTGCTATGGACGCAGTTCTGATAATAGACACTTTGAGGAAGCAATAAAATAATTTTTAAATCAACATTTTGTGACAAAATTTGGATTTTTTTTCTAGTAAGTAGCCTTACATAACGGACAATAGAACTTCTTGACTTGAAGAGTTTCAATTTTCTTCCACTTGTGCTACTGGTTATTTTAGGTTTTAGTGTTTATATCACATGTGGCCACTGATGAGCAAAAGTTACATAGTCTTGCTTTAAAGCTATCTATGATGGTTCATATATTCCAATTAGAAGATGTGCAATTAGCAAGTAGGATGAAATTATTTGTTTCTGTTTGTTTAACCTCTACCTCATTAAAGACCTGCCCTCCACTGTATAGATTCATTTTGCAATCTAATCCCTTTAAGCAAGTCAAATCCTTTGTGTGTTACATGCATGAGCAGCTTGATTTGGCAGTTTAATGTCCAATATGTTTACACATTGCGGTGGTGGATTCATTTTGTCTTCCATCTCATGTTGCACTTTGCGTGTGTTTGTGAGTACAAGCATGCTCCCATGTGTATGTGCAATATGCCCAAGTGTCTGTGAGTGTGAAGTGGAAAGTATGCATATTCCTGCCTCCGTGTGTGTGTGTGTGTGTGTGTGTGTCAAAGAGAAGGAGATAGAGTCCTAGTCCTATATGTGCAAATGGATGTGAGTTGCTGTTACTGTATGTGTACACATTTGTTTGCGTGTGGGTTTGGAGAGCAGTGCTCGCCCACACTGACCTTTGTCAGGAAAAATATGTGTTTCTGAATTAATACTGTGCTTTTGCTTGCAGATTCTACCACACATCAATCTCCATACAATAATATCTCTCAGTTATTCTACTTGACTAACATCTGGAGGGAAAAGAGCTCAGATAAAATGCCTCATTCTATATCTTGATAGATGGATAAAATGAAAGTTTATGGAGTTAAATTGGCTTTGTATTTGTGTTTTGTCTGTTAAAGATAGCAGTGTTGTTGGTACTGGTATGTTCTTAAAGCAGCTATAATCAGTGTTTTAGCGTAACAGCTGATCACATGACTACTTCTATGTGAAAGGCGTAAATCAAAGTGACAAAGAGGATTAACTTGACTCTTTTTTTGGTTCAACTGGCTTTCATACTGTAACATTGTTTTCTACACAGTGTGACAGTATGACAACATAAGCGACTAGCTGGTGAATATCGTGGAGCATTTAGCAGCAAAGAGCCAGATATTTGTCTTGGGAGACCAAAACAGAGCAAAAAGGAGAAAGAATATTGGACTAATATTCATCAGGTGGCCACAAACATGTCTACAAATTGATGCTAATGTTGCTGCTTGTGTGCTGAATGTGTAAATAACAAGCTGTTTGCTCACCAAATCAACTTAAAGGTGACATGTCAGTGTTATGTTTACAGCTCTTAAGTGACCAAAAGAATCAGTTATTGCAGGGCTCAACGATAAGCATTGCCCAATTGCCCAGGACAAGTTAACAATTCCACTGCAGACTAGTAAATCTAGCAACTAAAGAATTAAAGGCATTGTTTTTTCTGGAGCCGATGATGAAAGTAGCTAAGGAGTGAGCCGTAACGCTTCCTTCCCAATCTCTGTTGAGAGTTGCACATGTGCAGTACTAATCAGGCACTTGAGAGAAAATGGCGCGGTTAATGACAAAGATCATGAGCTGAAGTGTAAATGAGCATTTCAATTATCCTGGAAACAGTTTGGTTGGGTGGTGTTAGAGGACGTGGACAGAATAAAAATTAAATATGACAATCAACTTTATTCTTTGTTGTTATTTGACAACTGCTATAAATAAAGCAATTTGTGGTCCAACCAGGCAAATGAAATAAAACATTAACATTGAACCCTGCATTACAGGTGCCCGATGCTATCATGAAGTGCCAGCGTGCAGGCATCACAGTGCGCATGGTGACAGGAGACAACATAAACACAGCCAGGGCCATAGCCATCAAGTGTGGGATCATTCACCCCGGAGAGGACTTCCTCTGCATCGACGGCAAAGAGTTCAACAGGAGGATCCGCAATGAGAAAGGAGAGGTACAGTAACCACTATTAGAGTTAGTCAGACAGCAAGACAGGCTGAGCTCAGGAGAAAGAAAAATGTCTCTCTCAGTCTAAATCACCACCACATGTCCTTTTAACATGTCTGTGTGTGTGTGTGTGTGTGTGTGTGTGTGTGTGTGTGTGTCCGTCCAGGTGGAGCAGGAGCGTATTGACAAGGTTTGGCCTAAACTCCGAGTTCTGGCCAGATCTTCCCCAACCGACAAACACACACTTGTCAAAGGTGAAATGGTTGCCTTATTTCATTTTCATTACTGCTCATCAAAATGAGACTCACCTTGTTTTAACATGTTCGTCTGTATATAATATGTCAGTTTTGCAGAGGTAGTAATTACCTGAAATTACTCACATCGATTAGGGTTTTATTGTCTTTCAGATGCTGTGTTCAGTGTATGTGTACGTGTGTTTGACAGGCATTATTGACAGTACTATGGCAGATCAGAGGCAGGTGGTGGCTGTGACAGGAGATGGGACCAATGATGGACCTGCACTGAAGAAAGCTGATGTTGGCTTCGCCATGGTGAGCAAACCCTTGTTTCTGTTTGTATCATTTTCTGCCCTGCTTGCTTTTTTTTAGGGATCGATCTCAACATCTGCAGATATCTTCTTCACCTCTGCAGTATTTAAGGTTTTTTTCTCAGGCACTCTGCCTCTGGCAGTGTAGATTAGGAGCTCCCCCTAGTGGATTTTTGAGCTCACACAATATCTCTGCAGTACATAGAACTCTACAGAATACTGGAAAACATAATTTGGTACTCAGCTGTTATGCTGTTTCCTCTATTTCAGGTTTCCTCACTAATTAATAATTTGACCTAGCACCATTTCCTTCTCGGTCCAAAAACTTAAGGAGGTTGTTCCCGACATTTTTTGTTATGACTCCATAGCCCTGTCAGACAAGCTCAACCACCCCTTCATAGTTACCACCTGTCTTGTTCTAAATGTGCTAATTTTAAGTGATTTTTTTGGCTAATGTGACAATAAATGTGCTAAACATAAGCCTCACGCTATATATATAATCATATATGTGTTTTTTTCCCTCCTAAACACAAATCGTAATTTACATTTTATCCAATTAACTAGGCTACTCAGCAGTCTGTCCACACACACTCAGGAAACTGCAGAAGTGCCCCCTAACTCTAACCCCTTTGTGGGAATCACTGATGTAAGGTCTAAGCTGGTCAGAATACTTTTGCTCGCCAAACACACAGATGTGTTGGTCGATGTGGTCGCTACTTTTTATGAAGTCACGATCTCACCTGCACACTGTTCCCCCATACTTCCTGAACACAGCAAAACAAGAAGAAAATAAGAAAATACAGGCAGAAGACAGAGTCTGTGCAGATGAATACACCCTCACACACTTCCAGTGATGATTGTTTTTTACGAAAGTCCTGCTTAGTATACCTTTAACATTCAGTGTCAATGTCAATGAGTTTCTTCTGCTTATATGTCTCTTATCATCTACTCTGTTGGAAGGACATCGCTGTAGTCTGATATTTACACCCTACATGGGTTAAACGAATAGACCACACTCACAAACATGCCCTCACATGTAGCATTCATGTAGCATCATCATTATCAAGCATGAAGTTGTCTGAATGCAGCTATTGTCTATAAGGTGCTGCGCTCTGCCACTCATTACATTATCAGGCAGCTGTCCTGCTCCTCCCATAGAAATATGGAGCCTCCTGTCATCAAACCAACAACACACACACACACACACACACACACACACACACACTTACCCCTTAATTAATCTGTGTCATTTTCCATCATCGGACCAAATTTGTGTCCAGAGACAATTTTTTTCCAGTTGCTGTAAAGTTGATTTAAACAGATTTCTTTAATTTTCTAAGTGGTAGGTTGAGGAATAGTGCAATATGATGCAATGAATTCAAGTTTCTTTCTGACTGCACCTTTTCTGTTTCCCTTCAGGGTATTGCTGGTACAGATGTGGCCAAAGAGGCGTCAGATATCATTCTGACTGATGATAACTTCAGCAGCATTGTCAAGGCTGTAATGTGGGGCCGGAATGTCTACGACAGCATCTCCAAATTTCTTCAGTTCCAGCTTACTGTCAACGTTGTGGCCGTCATTGTGGCTTTCACTGGCGCCTGCATCACACAGGTCCGAGGCTTGTGTGTGTGGGCATGTGATGGGGTTATATTAGCATTACTGTAGTCTGATCTGTACTTTGAAAGCTGTTGAGTTACTTAGTTACTTATCACCCCTGGTTGTATTGACGTTATTGAATTTTTTTATTTCAATTGCCGTTACATTTCCGCAGGACTCTCCCCTGAAGGCCGTGCAGATGTTGTGGGTGAACCTGATCATGGATACTTTTGCATCTCTGGCCCTGGCGACAGAGCCTCCCACAGAGTCTCTGCTGAAGAGGAAGCCATACGGTCGCAACAAACCTCTCATCTCCAGCACCATGACAAAGAACATCCTCGGACACGGAGTCTATCAGCTCATCATCATCTTCACACTGCTCTTTGTTGGTATGGACTGTGATTTTGCTCTGCGGTGCTTCAGGGGCTCTGCATCTTAATAATGTGACATAAAATGGGTTTAGAGTTAATGACATCATTCTTACTGTCTATTTTTCCCCTTGCAGGTGAGAAGATCTTCGACATAGACAGTGGCCGTAATGCTCCTCTCCACTCTCCTCCGTCTGAGCACTACACCATCATCTTCAACACCTTCGTCATGATGCAGCTCTTCAACGAGATTAACGCCCGCAAAATCCACGGAGAGAGAAATGTCTTCGATGGTATCTTCAGGAACCCCATCTTCTGCACGATTGTTTTTGGCACCTTTGCTGTTCAGGTAAGCAGATGCAGATCATTATGTATTTTGGTTTCTTATTATCACAAAATAGTCAAATTGAACAAGTGAATGGTTTCTTGAGTTCTTTGTGCTTTGCTTTGTGTAGATTGTGATTGTGCAGTTTGGAGGGAAGCCATTCAGCTGTCAACCCCTGGACCTGGAAAAGTGGATGTGGTGTGTTTTCCTCGGGCTTGGAGAGCTTGTCTGGGGACAGGTAACACACTCTCATCTGTTTCTTTCAGTTCTCCCTCTTCACTTGTTCTCTTACATTTATTCTAGTTCACCATGTTTTACTCTTCCTCTGTGTATCTCTACTGTACTGCATGCGTGTCACCTTTCCTCCTGACCCAGTGCTCTGTCTTTTCTGTGGGTTAGGTGATCGCCACCATACCCAACAGCAGGTTGCGCTTCCTGCGGAGGGCAGGCCAGTTAACTCAGAAGGATGAGTTACCAGAGGAGGACGTAAATGAGGACAATGAGGAGATTGACCACGCGGAGAGGGAGCTGAGGAGAGGGCAGATCCTCTGGTTCAGAGGACTCAACCGCATTCAGACTCAGGTGAGGACCCGAGTGTAATCCCGTCGCTGTGATCTGTTGTTTTATTTCACAGAGCGATATTGCTGGAGTGATTTTGCCTGAAAGAATGGATATATGGATTTTTGAAATTTAGATTTAAACAGGGTCACTCTTATCTCTCATATCATTACTTAAAGCAACTACAAGAAACTTGCGTTGCGTGTTGTTTTTGGCAGCCCCTGCGGACAAAGCAGTAGTGTTTCCATGAGCACCACTGCCTCGTGTCATGAGGATGTTGATCTGGCTAGTGTGTAGCCTCTTCATCTGTTGAATGACTAACCAAGGTTGACTCTTGTTTTCGTCCGTGCTCTGTCAATCTCACTTCAGCTTTTTTTTGTTCTTTAAGTCAGCTTTTCTTTTCTCTTTGCCGATTGTGCCTCAGTATCAGCCATAACCACAAAATACAACGTCAAAAAATAAAATTCTCTAAAGAAAAATCATACGTACCACTTGCACGTGCCGCTAATGTTCTTGTTTTCTCATGTAGGTCATACAGAGGCATCAGCATTAAAGTGACGCTGTTTCATAACCAGTTAAAAACTTGTAGTTGCTTTAACAACAGTTGAGGTTTTGTGAGGTCAGTTAAGCACCAATAAACATCAACAAGATTACATTTCACCTGTGATGTTTTCTGACATGCTTTTTGTTTGACTTTTTGTCTGTCTTTGTCATTTAGTCCATTTTCAGTAGGAAGTCGCACCACCTCAAACATTACCTGAGAAGCTAACCCCTAAAGAAGAAGTGCTAGATCATATGTTCGTCATGTTAGTCAGTAACAGCCTTAAAGTCATTTTATCTCAAGATGGTTTATTCAGGTACATGAAGATGCAGCTCTCTCTCACTGGACCGAGGCGATCACCCGTGTGCACCTGTGGAAGATCGACGGTCAAACCTCGGGGAGTTAAATACAGCTGGACATAGTCACTGAATTATTCTCACTGTGACCAACTCTTCACGCCGTTATCACTGTGATATACAAGACAGTTATGTCTGTGTGTTAAATTTGATTTCATTTCACTGATGTGTCACTAATGGTGCAGGGTGAAGCTTTCCCACAACGTGATACTGTGAAGCAGCAGCATACAGAGGCAGCCAAACACAGTTAAGAGACAGCAGAGAATACAGGTTTTAGGTATTAAAGGAAAACTGTGGTTTCTTTCAACTGAAAGAACAGAATTTGAATTGTTGAGACATCACTGAAAATGGGTCCAACAGGGCAACAAGCAAGAGTGTTCAGATGATCCATCAGAATTTAAACAAACCCTCAGATTAGTCAGATTTATTTAGAAGAGGAAAATGGAAGAAAAACTATAAATCACAGGTTACAGGATGATTTCCTGTTTCAGCTTTCACCTACTATAGCTGCTGTAGTTGTGCACACTTAAAGATATCCTATGTAATGGCAGATTATTCGAGGCAGTATACAGTAGGGGCACTCAGTTTCACTTTTATCGCAACATAAGGCAGTTTAACAAATCTGGCAACCTTTCTAATCGTCTGACCACTTGTGGCCGTTGCCCTGATGCAGATGTTGCCACTCAAGATTTCACAAATTATAAAGTGAGTACAATGTTATCATAATCAATAGAACTGATCCCTGAGCTGCAAAACAAAACCCAAGTTGTACTGAACCACAGTTTTTCTCTAATTCCTGAACTAAAGCAGAGATGCCACAAAACATAATACCTTGAATGATGTAAATGGCTGCATCTGTATGCTATACAATGACTCGCCAGTCTTTTAAAGGGTCAGTTCACCCAAATTAGCAAACTCTTTTACCTCTTGAGGTATCTCGCCGTGCAGGTGGTTTGGTTTCATTTGTTTGGCTTTTAGTGATATCTATCTCTGGGACTTTTGTTTCCGGGTACCCAGTACAAAGGAGATGAATGGAATTCAGTTGTGTGATGCTGACATGATTAAAAAAAAATGCACTTGAAATATTCACCAGCAAAACCTCTTTCCTAAAAATATTGGTGCCATTAGTCTGAATAATCCCCCCAGTAGACTGTCTGTAGTCTTGATAGGACTGCTTCCTCTATCCAGAGTGGTTCCAATAAAAACTGTTAATTGTGAGGTATTTATAGATAGAGCGGGACAATTAATGTTTACATGCACAAAATATTCAAGTTTTTTGCCCTTATTCCAAAAAAATGATGTGTTCCTACTAAGCTGTTTACTTGACTAATGAAAATAAATTTTCTACTAATATTTCTGTTAACATGCAGCTGTGCATACTCCAGTAACGTGCCTTAACGTGCTGTATATCATGCCAAAATATGGAAAACTAAAATAGCTGAAGCAGCTTGTGCCATTTGCATCAAACTAGGATTTTTTCAAAGTTTAACAGTGTGAACGCAGCATCCTTCTTTCCTTCCTTTAGCCTTCTTGAGAAAGTTAGTGTTGCAATATTTGGGCACATCCAAAAACCTGTTGATATCCAAGTCTTTCATAATCTTTAAAAGTAGGTGTGTTTCTCCCTCCGACCAGAAATGTGGACTTTTCTCTTGGGCATGAATCTCTACCACAGCCTTGCTCACTGTTGGCTAGTTGGTTTGTGTACAAGACATCCAAGACAAGGTACAGAATCGACTGTAAACAGACAAGAGGCCATGTGTCACAAACTGCAGGAAAAACCCAAACTGAGACGCGTTTTCCAAATCGCTGAATACATGCCCAAAGAATGCCATTCAAACTTGAATAATACCGACATATCCCACATGTATTAATCGGAAAATGCTTGATTTGGAAAGAGACCTAATTCAGAATACCTGAATGGAATATGCTTTTTTTCATGACCAGCATCAAATTCAGAATACGTCATATTTAAAATAATAGTGGATTTTTAGTGTGCATATAAACATAGTCACTGTTTATGTGAAGATGCATTGCTGTTGAATTTTTTGGTGCAGTTCTGTGAGCACCACAAGTGAAAACTCCTTCACCTCTGTTGTACTTGGGTGGTGGCGGGAATCTTGAGATGAGGTAATTTGGGTGAACTAACCCTTTGGGTCAAATTCACCATGTTGCTGAGGGGATACTGCACCCTGACCTTTCGCTGTCTCCCCCCATCCTGTCATGACTGAGACACTTTGTACTCCCTCAACCACCAAAGTCACCCAGCCAGTCAACCTGTGTTGCCATTTGGTCTCTGTCACTCTGAGCAGCCATTTGTCCTCTCCTGTCCCGCTCTCCTCCCACAGATTGACGTAGTCAACACCTTCAAGAGTGGCACCTCCTTTCAGGGGGCGGGGGCTCTGAGGCGCCAATCATCCACCACCAGCCAGACCCAGGATGTAACCAATGTTTCTAGTCCTAGTCACGTGTCCTTGTCCAATGCCCTTTCCTCTCCTACAAGCACTACTGCTGCTACTGCTCCTCCCACTACTGGCCGTGAGTCAGAACTCTGTCAGTCTGCTTCTCTGCTCTCTTTGCTTCAGGGGTGCCATCATGTCATGAACAAAAACTTATTTCTCTCTGCACACTGTCTGGCTTGATATTCTTAAAACAAATTACCGTGACAGTCTCCATTTTGGGGTTGGCATCTCTGAAGAGTCGTCTTTTTTTTCTTTTTTCTTTCTTGCTATCTGCTTTTTCATTTCCTCTCTTCTGTCTTTTTGCTGTTCATACTGGATTTCAAATTCATCTTGATATCTCCTCCCATGCTTGGGTGTACTATCGTCTCATTGGTGAATGTGTGTTTGTTTCCTCAGAGTGCTAGGAGCGCAGGACTAAGGGTGATACCCACGGCGTGACATTTCAGGTTGTGAGTTTGTCTCCCTCTGCTCATCCCCCATCCACCATCCCATTCTCCAGTCCTTCCATTTTTATGTCTTGACGGACATTAATGTGAACTAATTCCAATCAACTCACCTGGGACTGGGTAAACATTCAAGTATAAGTTGCAGTGTTGTTTTATTTCATCTGTGAGATTGCTATTGATGAGGCAAATCACACTGGATTGAGCTGAAGCAAATTTTGAACTGCTATTTAATGTGTTCTTGAGCTGACACATCATCTGCAGTAACAGGAAAACATAAAGGAAACAACGGTTTTGATGCCACGCTTTAAAAAAAAAAATAGCCACTTTGCAGTTTTTCAAAATTATCTTTCAAATGGGGATCCCAAATGGTGCAACTAAAATCTACCCACGAGGAGGCACTGTCAGTATCAGGGTCTATCTCTGTATAATGCTGTCCTCCACCTCCATCTTCTATTTCTTTCTCTCTCTCTTCTGTGCACACACACACACACACACTTTGTCTCTAATCTTTATCTACATGTTTGAAATCATGGGTAAAGCTCTGCGGAGGGTCGTGCGAACAGGAATGGAGAATCACCATAAAGCAGTACTGCACCAATTATTCATCCCGTCTTGTCGCTTCATACTGTCGGTGTAGTTGACTGTCATGTTGCCATAGTTACGAACATAGATCCTCTGCAGCACCAGCGACGTAAATTCAACCCCCACCCTCTTCTGACACCCCATCAGTGTTACTTGTCAGACATCCTGTCACATGCACTCATCCCGACAGGCTCCTCTTATTATTTGTTTTATCTGTTTTGTCTCCTTATACCCACTCTGAGTACTGACAGTACGACAGTATTTACAGTATTCCCAGACATTTAAAAACCTAATATCACTGAGGCTTTTAATGCACCCTCAGTGTCTTTTAATACATCTTTATATGGAATAGTTAAAGGAGCTCTATATGACTTTCAGAGCATTAATATAGCAGCAAACCACTATTTACTATGTAAAGATAAAATGGAGGAATGGTGTCCTGACCAGAGAGTAAAGTCAGGCTACCTCTGTGTGTTTTGTTATCGGAGTTTCTCTGTTAGTTGTTGTGGTAGACGGTCGAGCTGCTAGTGCATGGTAGTGCATGTGAGTCCCTGTATATATCCCACTGGCTAGCTAATCACCAACACTTTGCACTGTGCTCATACGATGGTTACCACTAATATTGAGAAGGCAACGTCATGGAAGCGTTACGCCTACCCTCCGTTTACCCACTGGACAACTGGAGAACCGTGTGCAGACAATCCCTGAATCATAGATACGCTCTGAATATCCCATAGAGTTCCTTTAAAAACTTTAATAATATTGTATTATCTTTTTTGTATATTTTGTAGACTTTGGGTAAAAATATTAAGTGCTAAAATAACAGTTTTGATAATCATTAATACTTGAAGTCATTCATCCACCAAAACCAGAAAGCATTCACTCGTTACAACTTAGCAATTATGAGTATTTTCTGTGTACTGTTTATCACTCATTCTTGAGAATTGGGACAAAAACTTGTGATATTTTAAAAAGTTCAAGTCTTGACCATTAAACCTTTTAATGGGCCAACCTCCCAGTGATTTATTTTTTTATTAAATAGCTACATGATGGATGTCAGAGATGAGATCTGATGGAGTTGACGTTTTATGGAAACTATGGAAAATTTTCATTTTTAAACCACAATTCTTATTTACTTTGATTTGGTAGGGCTATGGAGTTGGTGTATAATGGTAGAGACATACCGGATAGCAATATTATTTAATGAATTTATCAAATAATAGAATGCTTACCTGTCGTTTTGAAACCAGGAAGTGAGACAGGAGTCCTTTTGACATAGCTTACCCATTTTATGCCTGATTAAGTAATGTTTTTGTAGAAATGTGATGGAATTGACAAAAATGTGGAACACATCTGTAAAGGGACAACATTTAAAACAAATATATTTTAAGACAAATATGATTATAACAGTACAATTACAGTGTTTGTTGCAAAACTAACAATGCTAGTAAAGGCTTTTATGATTAAAAAAATAGGACACGCACATCCCCAAAGCCCACTGGGTTGGGTGCTGGATCACAAAGTATCAAAAGCATGAAAAAAGAAAAAAGCGATCTGCACACCAAAAGAGCTCCCGTATGCAATTTTTTTATTTTGCATGACGTTCTTTTTTCATGCAGTAAAGGCTTTTTTAATTGTTTGAAGTTGTAAATTCTTGTCTGGGACAAGGGTGTTTTCCTGCACAGGGCAAGTTTAAAGTTTAAAAAACGAAAGCAGATCAAAATATTTTCTAAATCATATTATTTTCATACACATAAATCCTTTAAGAATAACGTTATATGGACTTACTGTGTTGATTGATTAATTTTAAGGTTAAGGTAGGCCAGGGATTTGTCCTGCCTCTCAAGAATGGATGTTAATTATTTACTGTTTTTCAGTTTCAATATAAATTGAGTTACGTTGAATCAAGTTAGGTTTTGGATCAATAAGCATCAACTTTCAACCATCCTCAGGCATTTTATAGACTAAACTTGATATCTGAGTGGTCAGTATGACCTAAAATATCTGTTGATACACACATTACTGCATCTGTGGTCCATAAAAACTATTGTTCCATTCACAGTTTGAAGATTAGAGACTTAGTGAGTCTATTAACATTTCAATATTTGTTAGACCACGTACTTCAGTAGCACCGGAATAAAATACTGCTATAATAATGGTTATATAGCTGAAGCTCACAAAAATCCTTACACAAAAAAAAGAGATGGATCTTTACAAAGGATTATCCTAATGACAAACATTGACTTAACCACAACAAAGTGAAACCCTTTTTATAACTTGTATATTCCCCAGTGTGCTAACACGAGTCAGTGTCCTGTTTTAAAGCATCTAATAATCTCTGTAGCTGTCAAATTGTTTGTAGATCCTAAATTTCAGCATCCATTGATATTGTACATGCAGACAGATTAAAATAACTCTTTCCTATAATCCACAAGCTGAAGGAGCTGACATACAGATACGTCTGTCCTCACTAAAGGTTCTTGTAGATGTTTGGGGCCTATACTTGAGTGTTTACTTAGATGTGCATGGAGTTGAGAGCTGTCAGACCTCTGACAGTAAACTTATTATTTTCACCATTCACTTCCATTTGTTTTGTGTCAGCAGTCTGTGTGCCGATGTCCACTTCTTCCTCACCGTCCTGTTGTCTTGTTGCATGTAGTTTGTGTTTACCCTTTGTTTACTTCCTGTGTTCATAATATCTTAACCTGCTGTGTTCGCTCGTTGTCTAAATGCCTCAGTTTTGTTTTGTTTTTTCTGTTTTTTTTTTTGGAATATGTCGTTTTGACGTGAGTTTCACACTGCGATGCTCGTGTTGAACCAACCTCCGGATGCAGAGTTTGACTCTCTCCATTGCCCTGTTTGGGACCATGCTTTACCCACCCTGTGCTATATCTGTGTGTTTGTGTGTCCCATCCATAGTCTGTGTGGATACCGTCCCAGACAGTGCTCTGGTGCCCTCCAGAAGTTTTGAAACCACCTGATTGGATCTCTCAGATCTAACCTCCTTCCTTCTTACTGACCTCGTCCACCAGATTTCTTCAAACTTGCATGTGATATTCTCCTTTAATTTTTTCTGTGAGCATTCCATTTATTAACGTGGCTTGTTTCTAGGTATACAGCACATTGGACTAAAGCGTATACTTACAACGAGCGTTTGTGTTGCTTTGGTATTTGTTTTCCTTGAAATGTATGATTTTTGGTTTGTGTTCCTCACGGCTTTTCTTAGTGCACGCCAAAATTGAGTGACTTGTGAACTGTAGTCATCTTGTGAAAGCAGAACACAGACTGCAGTTGCTTTTCCTCTCGTTGCTCCTCCACCTTCTCCTGCTCCTCCTTCACCTCTTTATCCTCAACTGAGGGGGTCTCTCCTTCCCCTCTGTCCCCCCTCTCTCTTCCACTCCCCTCTTTTCTCTCATCCCGAGGGTCCCTTCCACCCTTCCATTTTGTCTCTGGTGTCATCTCTCATCATTCTCCTTCTCTTTCCTCCCTTTTTTTTTTAACGACAGATCCGTGTTGTGAATGCATTCCGTAGCTCCCTCTATGAAGGCCTGGAAAAACCAGACTCCAGATCATCCATCCACAACTTCATGACGCACCCAGAGTTTAGGATAGAAGACTCCACGCCCAACATCCCCCTCATCGACGACACAGACGACGATTCCGCTCGGAGGAGGAGGAAGTACTCCAGCCAGCCCTCGTCCCCCAACAAGAACAACAACGCCATCGACAGTGGCATCAATCTCACCATTGACACCAGTAAATCAGCCGCCTCCTCCAGCCCCGCCAGTCCTCTTCACAGCTTGGAGACCAGCCTCTAACCCTGATTCTAACCTCAGCTCTAACCTCTAATGTCGTTTCCTTGCAGTCTGAAGGCACCTTCTCCAACTCCTCCAGACCTTTAACTGCAACCTTACACCTTGTCGCCCCCAAAATCTCACCCAGTCCAGCTCAATTCTCATCCCCCACCCTCCTCCTCCATTTACTACACAGGGCAGGTCCTGTGGCAAAACCTTCATCTCTCCTCCCCTTAACCTTGAGCTCTTAAAGCTCTCCGCTCCTCTCAAAACAGAGAAAAATCTAAAGTAATATGGCAAGGTGAAAAGAAAAACTTAACATACAATCAAAAAAGCGCAACAAAGCCACAAAACCTACACAGCCATCCTGCTTTTGTGGTTGTATGTGTACGGTGGCGGCGGCAGTGGTGGTGTGTATGACTATATGCGTGTTAGCATGTACTGTATAAGCGTGCCGCTGACTGCACATAAGTATGAACTATGTCTTTAGAGACACCAGGAGGAGGACGATGAGGAGGGAGACACTGCTGAGGAGTCAAAAATCACAAAACAGGACAGACTCTAAACTCCCCTTACACTCCCCCTCCTCAACAATAACATTGTCAATACTGATAATAGTTTAAATTAAATTGAAAAACATTGTTATTATTATGATTCTGATTCTGATTATTATTGTTATTATTATTGTTGCTCCTGCATGAATGTACATTACCCAAGTTTTATTTAAAAGGGTTTTAATTTTATTGGAGTTCTTTCGTTCTGATGGGCTAGGCCTCGCGGCGGACTACTATTTTAAAGACAGCTTCTCTGAGTTCCTGGCCTGCAAAGTTCCCTCTTCTGTGTGGCATGAACATGTACCCGACTGTAAAAATTTATTTCATCCATAAACAGAAATGTGTAACGAGGTGGTAGGGCTCAACTTGCACAGTAGTTTTGCACCTGTCGGAAAAGAGGAACGCAAAAATAAGAATGATGATGATAGCATTTATGGGATATATTCTATAAATATAAATACATATAAATATATTTAGAGAGAGTTTATCTTTGTTTGTCGGCATGTTGCCTTGTTCCTGCTTCAATGGCTCAAAATACTTTGACTTATTTATGTCTTAAAGAGAATGTAATTTGTTTACAACCTCGTAGAGATAAACTTCCTGGTTTCTAGAAGGAGAGGGGCGAAGCTGAAGCTCAGAGGACCAGAGCTGTGTTGGTGTGTTATTACTGAAAAACCATGTGCTGGAATTTGCCTGCTATCTTTTCAAATATTGTAGATATTTTTAGAGGATTAACAAACAAAAAGAAACCAAAATATAATGGGAAACGTAGTAAATGTGGAATCTTAGTATTACTCTATATGATTGTTGGGATCAAGTTGGAGTGGCTTGCCTTTTCTAAACGGAGGCCTCCTTTTTGTGACAGAGGGGGAATATTTAATTCTTTTTTTTCCACTTCTTCTTCTCTCTTTTTTTTTATTTTTAAATTGTGGGTTGTTTTTTTTCTTCTGTGCTTCAGCGCTGACCTGGGGTCAGGGCTCGAGTCAAAGGCTGATATCAGGACCTTTACAGTGAACTGTCTTCTAGATAAACATGCTTGTTCAAAGGACTTGATGTTTTAAAAATATGTGTGACCATCAAAAACGATTGAGTCATATTAGAAATCAGCAGTTATATTTGGCTTATCTGTGCCGCATGGAAATCTGACTTTTTTTTTTGTTTGTTTATTTTTGTTCACAATTTGGAATATATTGTGTTGTTTATTTTTTTATTTAATTTTTGATTTATTTGTTTGGGTTTAAAGGATTTCCTCTAGCAGAGAGAGAGACACACACAGCCCCACAAAGCTGTTAGCATTTTTAACATCTTTAAAAAAAAAAAAAAAAAAAAAAAAAAGGAAAAACGGACAAAAAAAAAAGACAAATTACAACAAACATGGAATGTTGCTTTGACTCTTTTTCTATATATAAAAAAAGACGATCCTTTTCTGCACTATCTGGTTATGAATGAAAACTTCTGTGGTGTAATTCTAGATGTGCTTTTGTGTGTTTTAACCAAGCTTGTCTTCCTGCCGTCACAGAATATACAGTACTCTAGCATCTCAACTGTACTCACTAGTTGTAAACTATTTATTGTGCTTTGACCAATCAGACATTACCAGAGAGAAGTGACATACAGAAGGCACATTTACCCAGTCTTATTGCACTCAGAAGGACAAGGCCACTTAACTAGCCTGTACTATTGTTATTTCTATTACTAACCGAAGTCAATGACAAGCATGACGCGAGAGGCTCATTATGCAACTTGAAAAAATTGACGATTTTTCTACGTAAAAAGAAATCCTATACACTACTACAGTATATACAATCATTTATCCGAGCAGTTCTTTCCTTTTTTTCCTTTTTTCTATCCTCCTCTGTCATTTCACAGTCGATCCGTCCATCTGAAGAGGGTGCACAAGCTTTACCAGTCAGCTCAGGCGTGTTGAAAAAGTCACATGGACCATTTGAGTAAAAAAATAAATATCTGTCTTATTTAAGTTGGGAAAAAACACAGTCTGGATTCTGATATTCTGCTTAGAAGCTGTTGATTTATTTTGTTTCCTTTCCAGTGTTTTAACTTGACAATTTATTTGTTTATTTGTCTGTAAAAAATTTAAAACAATAAACAAAAAACATAACAACAACAGCATTTTCAATAAAAAACAACAACAACAACAAAAAAAGACTTAAGCCAACATTCTCCAAACCACTTTTACATCCAGGAGGACATTCAGCTTTAAGAGGATGCAAAGACGACAAGTTTAAAAATAATCTTTGTAAATACAACAATGAGTCCACTGAGGACAGAAACTCCATTGGACTGGTGTGAAAACAGGAACTCTTCCTGACTACGTCTCCCATCATGCACCACCAACGAGTCATACTGCCGACGCAGCTGTTTGGCTGTATGTAATCCATCACTGCTCCTGTCAGAAACACTTCAAAACATCATGATTACATCCAAATGATAACACGTGTTGTAACAACCAATAATTATACTGATGATGATGATGATGATGATGACACCGACGATGATGATGATGATAATGATAATGATGATATCAATGATACTTCTTGCAATATACTCTCACCTGCCTCGATGTACTGTATTTAGCAGCATGCAGTTTGTGGAACAAAGAAAAAGAGAAATGCCAACAGATAACTTTTGGCATACTTAACCATTTATGGGTAAGTGATTTAAGTGTTCATCTTGTTTTTATGATATTTTTTTTATCTATACAATAATTGTAAATAAAGAACTCAATGTCTTTGTTCATTTAATACTATGCAAAAAGTCATGCTTTTCTGATTGTTACCCACCCTTAATCCTAGAGTGTGTTGCTGGAATGTTTGTGGTCTCAAAAGTCAGTAAAAACAATGTGATGTAAATTATTTTCTAGCTTGAGGAAAAAGTTAAATAATGATGAAAATTATTATTATGATACCATGACATGATGAGGAGGATGATGATACTGGTGGTGACAGTGATGATGATGCTAATACTGATGATGATGATACTGATGATGATGATGAACTGTGACTCTTGCTGCTTGACTGTCCCATTTACCACACTCCTGACAGGAGCGCAAGTGAAAAACATAATAAAAAAAGAAAAGAAAAAAAAACAAGAAAAAAAAAAAGGAAAAATCACTAAATAAATCTCCCAGAGCAGCATGACCCAGCATGGTGTGTCCTGGCCCCGTGTGACATGTCCTGTTCTGATTCGTTGTGCTTCACCTCTCAGTGTCCACTATGACTGTTTCTCCATTGCCATTGGTTTGTTTCAGAAAGGTTCTGCTCACATGTTCAGCAAATGTTTAAGGATTTAAGTGTGACTGTCAAATGACGCTTTTGATGTAAAACACCTTAAAGGCTATGTTTGGTGTTTTTAAATCTGAACCTTATCTTCCCATGTTTTTACGTCTCAGGGTGCTTTCAGACCTAGAGTTTGCTTGCTTTGGTCCGAATCAGGGACTCATTTTGTTGCATAATTGCTTAGAGTTGGTTTGTGTTCAACAAGCGGACCTGATAAAATGCCTGTGCGAGAAAGCTGCTCTTTATTGGTCAGAATTTCCATGTGGGAAAAATCCAGGAAGTAAAACGTTGAAGAGTACAAATGTGACACTTTCTGATGTCACAATGGAGGAACAGCTACGCAGGTTGATTTTAGCGCTGGTCATCGTGGACTATATTGCTGTCATTGTTCATTTTAGTCAAACCATACAGTTTGAAAACGAGGTGCGGCTCCAACTAGAAAATAATGTTTTGATGCATTGGATGTGCTGAATGTGCATATTAAGGCAGTACAGGAGGAGGTGCACATTAATAATCCTCCAGGACTGTAACATGCTCATGTTTAACCCAAACAATGTGTCATGTGACTGCAGTTGGTTCAGATCGAGGTCAGAACACATTCTCACCACAAACAAACCGCACCAGAGTTTGTTTGTAACCGGAGGCAGACCACCTCTTCAAGAAGGTCTCGGCCACTTGAGTGTGATTGCTGTGTTCACACCTGCCCAAACGAACCGCACGTAGGGGGCAAACAAACTTGAGTTTGATTGAACCGAACCAAACCAAACAGGGCAGGTGTGAAAGCACCCTGAGTGACTAATGGAAAATGGAGACAGTGACAGGCTGGTATTACTGTTCTAAGTGTCTGACAGCATTATGAAAAGATTCCTACAGAGATAGACCTTTTTTGTTTAACCCGTAACAGCTCCGAAATCACTGTCACCAAACCCTCCAGACTCCATTTATATAGACTGTAATTTTAGCGTGTATAGAGCCCAGATATTCTTTACATCTAACTGTTGGAACAGTGCAAAGATGATCCAAGACTTGTGAGTTTTATTTTGTTTCTGTCGGCCTTGAATTAAGTGTTTTATGATGAGAAAATTATCGTTTATTTAAATGGAGTCCGGTGGGTTTGGCCATCGTAATTTTGGGGCTGTTTCTGATTAAACAAAAAGGATCTTACCCTTTATTAAAAGGTCTATCTCTGCAGAGATCCTTTCTATAACTTGTCAAATACTTATAATTTATTATCAGTCTATCAGAGGCAAAAACAAGCACTTTTAGAGGCTGGAATATGACGGTGCACACGTGCCCCAAGTTGTTTGGCTTAGTGGTGGACCAGTTTCAAAGACAGTTGTTCCCATTAGTTACCTAAACACAAAAACATGGGGGGGGGAAAGTGTCTGGGTTGAAAAATACTAAAGTTACCCTTTAAACCAGTGGGTCCCGTCCTTTTTAACCTTATGGCCCCGTAAAGGTCCAGTGTGTTGGATTTAGGAGCATCTGTTGGCAGAAAGGGGATATAACATTCATAACTATGTTTTCATTAGTCTAAGAGTCGTGTTTTTGTCACCTTAGAATGAGCCATACGGAGCAGGTCCTTTACCACGGAGTCCGCCATGTTGTTCCTACAGTAGCCCAGAATTGACAAACAGAACACTGGCTCTAGCTAGAACTGTTTGTGTTACACGTCAGCCACTGTCGTTCTCCTGGCACACGAGAAGTTTCAGCCGGTTGCTAGATGCCACTAAACTCTACACACTAGACCTTTAAAATCAGACAACTCTGGGCATCCTGCTGTCTAAGGGGTTAAAGGTCATACCCTTGTACAATAATTGCAACATCACTGGTTCAAGTCCCGCTGAGGAGTATTGCTGCATGTCATTTCCATCTTTCTCCCCCCTCTCCTCTCTGTCTGCTGTCTACTCTCTAATACAGGCAGAAACAAGCTTTTTAAAGAAGTGTTTCAGCGAAGTGTGAATGTGAGAAACCTGACGACAGAGCACTCTGTTATTTCATGAGAAAATGATAAATAGCGTCAACACTAAAAGTCTGCAGCCATGCGGACAGTTCTGTGAGTCTCCACTTAGTCAGTGTTCATGCTTTGAGTTAAATGCAGTGACCATGTTAACATGCTGATGTTTAGTGACTATAACATTTACATGTTTACCATCTTAGTTTAGCGTGTTAGCATGCTAATACTTGCTAAGTACCACCAGGCCCCAGGAACACAGCTCAGCCTTGCTTCCAGTTTTTCCTAGTGGCCACTTGTGGTATTGGCAGTGAAAAAAATCTCCCTGCAGCCCAAAAAGCTTTAACCATAGGCCACTATTATCTAGGAGACGTCTGTTAAACTGTTAACAGGACACCTTCAACTGCAAACACGGTCATTTGTGACTCTTTCTATTATGAATGTTTGATCCATGAAGGTTTAATTCTTGTAAAACTTTCCTTGAGCTGAGAAAATAATTTTAAAATCTGTGACATCACCATGTAAGTCTGTAAGTTGAGCAGTAATTCACAGGCAGAGCCAGCTGGAGAAACACTACTGTGCATAATCAATGGGTAGTAGACCAGGAAGATTGAAACTTTTTGGGCATATGCACCAGGTGAACAGTTCCATTGGACTGAATAAGTGCCATCTTGGAGTCCTGTATCTAGGTATGATTATACATCTATAGGATCATCAAGGTTCACCCTCTGGGGACCATGAAGTCTGTAAAACATCTTATGGCACACTATATTATGTACACACTATACTACCAAATACACTAAGTGTGCAAGCTCCTCTGATATTTTCAAAAGCTGTCGTCAAGTTAAATACATCGACATGACAAATTTCTTCCCATGACTGTAAACTGCCGATGCCTGCAGCATGTTAAAGTAGGTTTGCTCAGGACTGATCCCATCCAGTCTCAGTGAGGAGGGGCTGATGGTGTCTGAAGAACATCACAGCTCTGACTTAATCTTCTTTCCCTTTAATTTAAAATAGCACCATGCCCGCCAGTATCAGTGTGATGTTAGACTCTGAGGTCGAGCATGTTGACAAACTGCCCATGATGGAGAGACGGATGGTGGATGGAAACCATGTGCCAGCCCGACACTCCTCCTGCATCAGAGAACAATTTAGCCTGTGACGACGTGATTAGTGGATATCTGAGTGATAACAGGGCTTGTTGTGTAATGGAAAGGTCACAGAAGATGTTTTATCTAAATGTGTGTGTCCACTGGAGGGCAGTGTTTTACTGGAGAGAAGTGAAGAGCCATGACATCCCTGATCATCCTGTCAAGAGTCTCTTTAACACCACTGTTGTTATAAGTGAATAGAGTAAAGGAGACAGAGTAAGACATCCTGAGCATTATTTTAGACTCCACAACTTGGTTAGGTTGAACATCAGTGTCACTGAGCGTTTGCTTCAGTGTTTGTCTGAGGTCTGCCTTTGTTATGAGGACATTTGACAAGCTGAAAACGCTAAATGGCAAATACATCTTGACTGTTTACTTCATTATAGTCTGAACTCTATCTGAATGTAGCAACAGTCAAGTTCAAAGCCTTGAAAATCATGATTAAACCTGCATTAATAGATTTTTTTTTGGACATTGGGACAACAAGCTATAGACACATCATTATCATATGATCACCTTGTAAAGATGATACAGTAAAAATGTCTGCTTATTAACACATCCAACAGATACAGAGCAACATTAGCCCACTCATATCTCCATTCTGGGATGTCCAGATCTTATAATTACTGTCATCTGACTCCAGCCAAATGCACAGACTTATTTAATAGGATGTCTATAAGCCAGTCACAATGTTCCACATCATCTAAAGTGGACTGCTATGGAGCCACGCCCCCTTCTTTAACAAGCATGGACGATTGTGAGGAAAGGAGGAAAGGCAAAGCAAGTTTCAGTCAAGATAAGATAAGATAAGATACACCTTTATTGATCCCATAATTGAGAAATTCCAGTGTTACAGCAGTCAAGGAAAAAGAGTCAGATTAAAGATTTCAAAATTAGACTTAAAAAACTTAAATAACTAGGCATGCAAATAAGTACAAAAATCCAAGAGTCGGCGATAAATAACAATAATAATAATAATGAAAATAATAGGAAGTGGATAATAATGAGCAGCAGTGAATGAAAATGAGCAGTGGATAAAGGGAGCACATCTAGTGCAAGTGATTGTATGTGCAAAACAGCAGACAGCTGTGGTGTCCATAAAGTGTCCATAGTGTCAATAAAGTGTCAATAAAGTGTCCATGGTGCAGTCTACTGTGAGCAGTGCTGGTTATGTAGCCTGACAGCAGCAGGCAGGAAGGACCTGCGATAGCGTTCCTTCACACACTTTGGGTGAATCAGTCTATCGCTGAAGGAGCTCTCCAGAGCTTTTATCTCCTCCTGCAGAGGATGGGAGTCATTAGTCCTCAGAGATGACAGCTTGGCTGTCATCCTCCTTTCTCCCACCACCTGCACAGAGTCCAGAGAGCATCCCAGGACAGAGCTGGCCTTCTTGATCAGCTTGTCCAGTCTCTTCCTATCTGCAGCCGAGACGCTGCTGCCCCAGCAGACCACTCCGTAAAAGATGGCTGATGCCACCACAGTGTCAAAGAAGGTCTTCAGGAGCGCCCCCTGCACTCCAAAAGACCTGAGCCGCCTCAGCAGGTAGAGTCTGCTTTGGCCTTTCCTGTACAGTGCTGTTATGTGATTAGTCCAGTCCAGTTTATTGTTAAGATGAACACCCAGGTACTTATAAGATGTCACCATCTCAATGTCCTTTCCCTGGATGTTCACCGGTGTTGGGGGGAGGAGTCTGTGCCTGCGGAAATCCACCATCAGCTCTTTGGTTTTCCCCGCGTTGATCTGAAGGTGGTTCCTCAGGCACCAGCCCACAAGTTCTCTGTACTCCCTGTCGTCCCCATCTGTGATGAGGCCGACTATGGCAGAGTCGTCAGAGAACTTCTGCAGATGACAAGTGGGGGTGTCGTATGAAAAGTCTGCAGTGTAGAGGGTGAAGAGGAACGGTGCCAGCACTGTCCCCTGCGGGGCCCCTGTACTGCAGACAACCAAGTCCGATACACAATCCTGGGTCCTGACATACTGCGGCCGGTCCGTGAGGTAGTCCAGGATCCAGGATGTGAGGTGATTAGCCAGGCTGTATGGTGTTGAAAGCGCTGGAGAAATCAAAGAACATGATTCCCACAGAGCTTCCAGGCTGCTCCAGGTGAGAAAGAGCTCTATGCAGGAGGAAGATGACGGCGTCGTCCACCCCAATGCCAATTAATCCATCCATCCATTTTCTAATTGCTTATCCTCTTGAGGGTCGCAGGAGGGCTGGAGTCTATCCCAGCTGACATTGGGCAAGAGGTGGGGTACACCCTGGACAGGTCGCCAGACTATCACAGGGCTGACACATAGAGACAGACAACCATTCACACTCACATTCACACCTACAGACAATTTAGAGTCACCAATTAACCTACATGTCTTTGGACTGTGGGAGGAAGCTGGAGCACCTGGAGAAAACCCACGCTGACACGGGGAGAACATGCAAACTCTGCACAGTTTTAAAGTAAACATGAGATGTTATGTCAGTTATTGCTGGATGGACAGGGGATCTGAGGGACACTGGAAAATGAATAGAGGAAATACTGGGTCCGCACCTTACCACGCTGGCATATGCCAAGTGATTGGAGTCTACACAGTATTCTACGGGTATCATTGCCGGCAGATCAGCCAGATCTGCTGCAAAATTTGGGTGACTAGAGCGGCATATGTTGTCACGACCAAATGGCTCATGCAAACACAAACAATTTTTCCAGTAGTGTCTCGGCCAAGACAGGCAGCAACATACGTTACAGACAACACAGAGCAAAAATACAAAAATACAAAATAAGAATATACAGCTCTAAAACTAGCAAAACACAAAATGAGATTACTACAAAGCAAAAAGCATGTTCATATATGTTATTAGTGAACCATGAAAAATATAAACAAGGGCAACTACACATGATTACAAAGACCAGCTTAAATACACCCTGATATTGGCACATAGATGATTGCATACAAGAATCCTGCAACAGTGCTTTGAAACAGTCGAGAGGAACCAATGAGCCAACTTTACGTCCTTCTGCAGAAGATTCCACATGAAAGGAGCTGCAGACATAAATGCTTGTTTGCCAAACTCTGTGAACTTAACTTTGTGAACATTAATGTCCACGTAGGCAATTATTTGTCAACTAGGAGAGCTAGCATGGCGTTTGTCTTGTGGGCCAATGATGTTGTTTATTCTGTCAGCTGACAATTATGTTTTTGCCGCCGCTAGCTGACACATCACACTCTCTTATATAAGCTCTCCAGGCCCTCGCTATTACGTTTTAAGCGGTGCACTGGTACACTGAAATGGAGCAGACCTACTGTTTAAATAGGGAAATACTGTTCTAGTTTGACTTCCGGAAACAATCATCTTATAATGCATCCTATTGATTATGTATGCACAATATTAATCTCAGATGGTTTTCAGCATCCTGTTTTCTGGAGATACTTCAGAAACTGAGGATATTCTGAGTCATGACGAAAATTACAACACAAAATATACATGCAGTGTGTTTTCAAGCATCACTCTATTCGTTGATATGAGTTCACTATTCATGAAAAATAAATACACTGTTTTTTTGTTGAATAAAAGGTCTGTTATTTTCATTTTTACTATTAGGTGGTTTCTGTGTTAAGATTCATCCACAGGAATGGAAAGAAAAAAATAACACCTAAAAAGTATTATACCAAAAAATAATATTTTAGCTGCAAATAATTTATGAGTGCATGCAGAGTAGAAATCCACCTTTACAATATTTCTTTTGTGTTTATTTGAAGAAACTAAACACACTCAGCAAAAGATAAACAATTGTTTTTGCTCCAATTTTGCACAAGTTTCACAAATTAAAGATTTAAGACTTTTTTATGCACATAAAATCCTTATTTCTTTCAAATTCTGGTCACAACTTTGTTAAAATCTGTGTCAGAGAGCACTTCTCCTTTTCCAAGATCATCGTCCACCTGACAGGTGTGGTGTATCAAGGTGCTGATTAACCAGCATGATTACTCCACAGGTGTGTCTCAGGCTGGTCACAATAAAAGGCCAACTCCAAAATGTGCAGCTTGATCACACAACGCAACGTTTTTGGGGGAGCGTGCTTTTGACGTAGAGCTGCTGTCAGAGCAGGAATCTTGACCACTTAACCACCAGCAGGGAATGAGAAAGTTATCAGAACTTTATTTTGTGTCATAAAAAAAAAGTACAGAAGTAGCAGAGGACTTTTATTTTGACAAAGTGCAGAGGACTTCCAAACCCCCCCGATTCATGTGTCTCCTCTAATATCAAAATGAAACCTTTGCCCTTACTTTGTGTTCATCAGAGAGTGATTTTAAAAAAGGGTAATTACAAAGATTACCAACAATAAAAATCCCTATTAAATGACATATTAGTTTTTATACGAAGGGTACTGCATGCTCAATAAATCACGATCAAGGTCGCAGTTGCTGTGATAAAGATGCGGGCTGTTTATTCACATTAGTGTCATCAGTGCAAAATAAGATGTGGATTATTAATTGAGCGTCACCTGGTTAAAGACACGCTGAGCAGAAATAGATCCAGGCTCAGAGCAGTGTTAATGAGGCAGAGGAAACAGGGTCAGTGTGGAGTCGTAATGAATGGTGTCTGTCGGCAGGTCGATAGATGTCAATGACTATCACTCTTCACTGGATTGACCCTCATCATCGCAGAGTGTGTGTGTGTGTGTGTGTGTGTGTGTGTGTGACCCTGTGTTTGCTTTTTAATGTGATTTCAGCATGTTTTAAAAAGATACCAGTGGCACAAGTTTCTGTTTGCAAACAACTTAGACTTAGACTGAATTAAACAGTGGGTCATTTCTAACGTTACTCCTCGCTTCCTCTCCTCACATCTTAGGGCTCATTTATGCTCAACTTAGAAACGTTTAAGGACACAGACGAAGCCCTCTGTCTGTACTCTGCATTTATTTCTTAGATATTTGTGCACGTTTTCTGAAAGCCTATAGATACAGACAAAATGGAGCAGTGCCACTGCAGAGCATGGGGCCAGTGTAGCGTAGTTCAAGTGAGATATGACATGTCGTAACTAACATATATCTAACATACATACATAAACATATAACTCCTTCCAACCTTTCTGGGTAGCAAGGATGCATGAATGACCCGCCTTACTCTCCCGCTGACTGGCAAGTACTCGTTGCCTGTGTTGGTTGAATTGGTTAGGTTTAGGCAAGAGGAGTGAGATTGGTTAGGGTAAGGTAAGAATGTCAGAGTAAACCAATCAGAGGCAGAGTAAGGCAAAACAGGGTCATTCCTTTGCCTCCTAGGAAACGCAAATTTGCCTCCAGATAACGAGTATGACTATTACACATCCCCCTTGGACGACATTTAACTGTGATTAGCTTGAAATCCACAAACCTAGCCTAAAAATGAAGAAACTCTGGGAGCGCCCCTGGGACATGTGTCGGGCTTTGAAGCCAATTTTCGTAGTGGCCAAACAGTGAAATTACAACTTCTAAGTCATGTAATGTCACCAGGCCATAGACTTACATTGTGAAAGAGGCATCTATAAATCAGTGGATGCATTTTTTTTTTCAGCATCAAAGGGCTAAAGTGGAAGTTAGCCGCTTGGCACACGCAAGTCTGTCGTGCACTTGCTGGATGGGCCCAACGCTGCAGAAGATCTGGGTATGTTACTCTAACCCTGGTTGGAGGTGGCTGATGCTACGCTATAATTGGCCAGTCTGCGTTCAGGGGGCGGGCCTCAGGTGAACTGTACATTTTCTCCATTCCCCTACAATTCAAAATTAAAGGGAAATTTCGGTTTATTTCAACCCGTCTCCTATTGTCCTAAATTTGTTTCAAGTGACTAGTGACAGAGAAATAATAGTTAGCATGTTAGCCGTTAGCCTAGATACAGCCGGGGCGCATAATAGCGTCAGACCTGTTAAAACTTAAGTGAACGGGCAACCTTCAAGTGCAAAGTTAGT